>NC_063335.1:120036198-120251279 GCF_021869965.1 Rhincodon typus
TTTCCTGCTCCTCTGATGCTGCTTGGCCTGCTGTGTTCATCCAGCTCTACACCTTGTTATCTCAGATTCTCCAGCATCTGCAGTTCCTACTATCTCTTGCAAGGATTACTGCATGGTTTGAAAGCAAGTAACTCAACACACTTGGTGAACACTGCTTGCAAAACCGTGAGTTACAGCAGTGTTTGCAGACAAACTGGAACCCATGGTTTGTGTACAAATGGAGCTTTGGCTGGCAACAATTAGCAGATTAATTTGTGGACGAGTGGCTAGTTACCAATAACAAAGGTCTTTTGCCCCCTTCCAGTTCTATTTTGATTTAGCCCTTATCCTCCCCCTCACTTTCTCTTTCACATAAGCATTGGCTGTACCAGAGCTTTGTTTGTTACTGGTTCCTTGGCCACATGGGTGCTTTCCTGCTAGTGGAATATTAATAAAGTAATTTACACAACTGGTGCCTCTCACTGTGTCCTGCACTTAAACACACACCACATACTGCTAGGGAAAATAAGCACTACTGCTGTATGGCAGTAGTGCAAGGGTTACAAAAAAAAAGGTCTTTTGCTTGCCAACAATTATGTGGTTGGTTCTCAGCTGGTTGAGCAGCTTGGGTCTGTGAACAAGATACAGCAAAGCTATTCAGACCACCACTAGACCAGGAGCTCTTGCTGTTCTCTGCAGAAAAATCTGCTTTAAGCACAAAGAAAACAAGTTCATCTTTCATTCAGCCGTTGCTAAAAGCTGTGACTTCTAGTCAATAAGTCAAAGATCTTTTATCAGTGAACCAGCCACTCTGTGCTCCTTGCAACCGGAAAAAGGAAGACCAAAAAAGCAGATTTCTGATCAGCACAAGAACCATCTCAACAGATCCTAGCAATTCAGGTGTATCAATTCAAAATGGTAGCTCACCATTATCTTTGCAAGGGTAATTAGAGATGGCAACCGATGCTGGTCTTGCCAGCAATGCCCATGTCCCATGAAATAAGAAACAAAGAATCTGCCTGCTTGGGTAAATGCAGGAGATCAAGAAGACCTTCACTGCCTGTAAAATGTTTTCAGAATGCTCATGAAAAATGTAAATAAATGCAAGGCCATCTTTCTTTTTACTTGGCCAATTGACGACTAATCAAGATCGTTGATTAGATAGTCTATTCAATTTTTAAAATAATTAGCATACCTGATGTTTTAGCTACAGTTTGTACCTTAAATTTGCTCCTGATCGGTTTCAATAAATGAATAAACCCTATGATTGATGATACTACTTGAGTGTATTAAATTAAACCTAGCAATGTATACTTCATTCAGTGTTCTATTCTGTGCAGCAGTTACTATTGATTTTAACAAAAAAAAATTTAGATGTACAATCGTGTTAATATCTTTTTAAAATTAGTTTCATACAGAACACATCCCTTGATAAAATACTATAGTCCCCTGGCTCTAATTAATTGACATTCTTTATAATTTGAGCAAAAGCCTTAATCTAATTTACCTGCTGAGAAATTGTTCAATTAATGACCTGAACAGATGTCAGTCTTTTATATCACTGTTTTTAGGGTAAAAATCTTCATCATGACAGAAGAAGCTAAATGTCACTCCACAGTGACATCACACAAACAATCTTGTGTTTCTTTAACTGATGTTGCTAATTCAACTAGAACCCAAGAATTGAAGAATAAGTATCATTAAGGCAATAAGGCTCTAAAAGTCACAGTACAATTACAAATAGATGTGCATGATCTTATTAAATGGTAGAGGCAGGCTTGCAGGGCCAAGTGGTTTACTTTTGCTCTAATTTCATATATCTGTGGTTGTATGAGTCAGTAGGTAGATCCTATTTTGAATTCCTTGTGCTGTATGGATCAGTACAGTGTAGGAATGACATTACAGTTCTTGCGAAGGTATGACACTAAGCGATTAGAATGACAAGCCAATCTTACAAATTCACAAGTATATTCCCCTGGATCTTCGATCCATTCAATTTGCTGATAATCCTGTCCAGAAGCATGAATTCATAAGATCAGCCCTTCTAGTCTCAGGAGTTTAAGTTATGAGCGAAGGTTGAGGAAATTTTTCTTTAAAGGAGGAAAGGTTGTATTTTCTGAGCCTCAACCAGATAGGAACCAGAAAATAAAAGCCCCATCTCTACATTCCCAGGAGTGGGAGAAGGCCTTGGAACAGACCCACTTATATCAACTAGGTAACATAGGTAATTTTGAATACAGTTAGAGCCCAATTCTGCTAAAACTTTCATTCTTCAGCAAGACAGCCATTGCTCAGTAGCTGTTGGGTTTCAGACTGGCTCCAGGGAGGTAATGACATGTCAAAAAGGAATGAAAGTTTTATAAAGTAAGTTGAAATGTTCTTTAAAGGGGCTTACTATTTAAAGTTGTATTATAGGTTAGGGGTGTTTTTTTAGCAATAACCAGGAAGGCTTCCGCTGGAAATGGGTGGTGCACCACAGAGATTGCCATTAGAAAGGTGCAACAGCCTGCAAACACAATAATACAACGCTGGGGGTTAGGAGGCCAGAGGAGCGGGATCAGGGATATGAAGGAGGAGGAGACAGGATTGGATCTACAGGCAGAGATGAAGCTAACTGCACATGACCGAGAACAAGAAGTGATGGAAAATTTGGCTTTCCTGGCAAATAGTCACAGGTTCTATTGTCCTTGTCAGCTATTGTCCTCTGCTGTATTAACAGGTAACTGCATATCAGTGCATCATCCAGGTGACGGATGTTGGAGAACAGTCAGAATCACAACTGATGGGACATTATGGGTTCAGAGGTCATTGGGCCTGGTGCAGTGAGGTAGTGCCCTGCAATACCTGTAGGCATACAGATATAATGCTGAACCTGTCTGCAATATACATTGGCCTCTTGCTGCCAGATTCTCAAAATAAGTACCTCTTTCCTTTCTTCTCATGGGAATTCTCTCCTCTCTCTCATGGGTGGCAAGCCTCTGGCTACACTGTACCATTTCAGGTCATTTTGATGCAGTCTTTGACACAAACCTAAGTCTTAGGAAAAGCAGCAGCCTCAATTACAGCCAGTGCAGGTGTCTGAAGCAAGACTCCATTCCTATCAGACAAATTAATAATATGAACATGTATTTTAGTGCTGGGGTAATGTCAGGTCTGCAGACCATACATCCCAGCAACTGGCAGATCATATCAAATTGTTTGTTCTTTTAGCTGTTCACAACAGGCAGTGCATTGATTGTGCTCAACCAACTCAGACTTACAAAACCCAAAACATACAATCTGATTCTGCAATTGGATCACACTTAGCAAACAACCCTGGCTATGCCAAAAATCACACTAACAACCAGTTTAAGATTACCAGTTGGGGTCAGTTTGGCTCACAAATACATGCTATATTCATGTGCTGACCAATTTGATTCACTCCACGTGAATGAAGAAATGGTTGGAGACACTGAATAGTGCAAAGGCTACTGACACTGACAACATTCTGTCAATAGTAGTGAAAAATAGTACTCTTGAATTTGCTGCTCCCCTAGCCAAGCTCTTACAGTACAGTTACAACACTGGCTTTCATCCAACAATATGGAAAATTGTCCAGGTATGTCCTGTACATAAACAGCAGGACAAATCCAACCCAGCCAGTTAGCATCCCATCAGTCTACCCTTGATCATCAGTAAAATGATGGAAGATGTCATTAACATCGCTATCAAG
The DNA here is from genome assembly GCF_021869965.1 of Rhincodon typus. Classification (NCBI taxonomy): domain Eukaryota; kingdom Metazoa; phylum Chordata; class Chondrichthyes; order Orectolobiformes; family Rhincodontidae; genus Rhincodon; species Rhincodon typus. Next base: position 120,039,890 of record NC_063335.1, read on the forward strand.
CAGCACCTGCTCAGCAATAACCTTCTCACTAACTCCCAATTTGGGTTCCACCAGGGCCATTCATTTCCTGACCTCAGAGCTGGATTCCAGAGGTGAGGAGACAGTGACAGCCATTGCCATCAAGGCTGCATCAAGGAGCCCCAGGAAAACTGGAATCAGTGGGCATCGGGGGAAGCTCTCCATTGGTTGGAGTCACACCTGGCACGTAGGAAGATGGTCATGGTTGTTCTGATAGGCAGAATGTCCTTCTGGTTTATGGCAGCATCATGTTAATGAAGAAGACCATTGTGTTGCTACTGAATAACAGCAGTGTGCAAAAGCTAGTTTCACTTATTGCTCAAAGTTTTGACATTGCTAGCCTATTCACTTGGGTACTGCTAAAGGAAGTCATAGACATTTGGAACACATTGCTATACCATGGCAATATAGGTGTGCCATCATTGTCCAAAACCACACTTATTATACTTATGAACTTAGCAACTTGTGGTGCAGAGGTAGTGTCCCTAACCCTGAACCAAACGATCCAGGTTCAAGTCTCACTAGTTCCAGAGGTGTGTCATAACATCCTTGAACAGGATGATTAGGGGAAAAATAGGTCAAATAAAAACAAAACAGTTTTAACAACACCATTTTTGACCAAATGCTCTTGCCTTAGGATCCCCTCTCGACCCAGCTCTCACTACGACGTCATCCATTCCCATAAAAAGTGTCTTCAACAGAATGACAGCTAACATCCCACCCCTAGATATTTTCAAAGGGAAATTAGTGTTTTCTCTATTTTAATCTACAGCTGTTTATATGCATTAAGCAAAGCCTGATAGTTAATTGTCAATTAATATTAACTGGCACATTGTCCATAGTAATGCTTCTACCAATCAGATTCTATTTCCCAGAATTTGTGGTGGCATCAATCGTGGGGAGATCAAGCACAATGCATAGGAGATTGAGTTCAGCACGGAGGAGATCGAACCCTTATGGGGAGTGCGTGCCCAGCATGGCGAAGGACTTAGGAAGGATTGCAATGTTGAACTTTTAGCTTTATTTCTTTATTTTTCTATTTTATACTAAGAAGGACTTTAATGTTGAATTTCTAACTATACTTCCTTATTTTTCTATTTTGTACCTAAGGTTTTGTACTTAGGTACCTTTGTACCTAAGACAGTGCCTAAGAATGGCAACATTGTACACTTTTCATCGTACTCCTGTATCCCTGTACTTGAGTACATGCGACAATAAAATCTAAATCTAAATCTAAAATCTATCGACCTTGGTAAATTACAACTTAGTTTTTTGGGGAGCTTTCTGATTTCTGTCCTACATGGACTATCTCTAATTTTAACATTAAGTCATCTTCTTAGGGATTCCATCATTAGGCTTTTTTTCTTTTCAACTCTAGCAAATCAATTTATTATTTTAAACAGCTTGATTATGAACTCTTAACTTCTCAACTTTGTAAACTCAAAGGAATACAGATCCTCATAATTTGACCCTGTAAAGTTTCATATCATTCTAATATTTGTTCATGGTTGTCATATCATTCCTCAGGTTGGATGCTCAAAAATAGAACATAGGAAGTGAGATGGGTCCTGGCCCAAGGCTCTGTACAACTGAAGTATCACTTGCCTATTTATGAATTGCACCTAAATGTCAGTCAGTGGTACCCCGTGCCGCCTTGTTCATTTAACTGGGCAGCTTTTAGGCCAATACCAAAGATGAAAAAAATCGCAGTGTAAAATATTTGAACACAGTATGCCTTTCAGTGTAGTGGGTGAAGAACAAATTCTGAGAAAGAAAAATCCATCTGTCTCAAATGACAAAACCAGTTGGGAAAACTAGTTGGCCATAAAGTTGAAAGGTGGTGCTACCAGACTAGTAACCTGGGGGCCTGAACTAATGATCTGGAGATATGAACTGTAGCATTTAGGGAAGTTAACTTTAATCAATTAAGGGAAAATGGTGATATATTGGTAATGTCACTAAAGTAATAATCCAGAGGGCTAGGCTATTTTTCTGGGGAAACACATTCCATCACAACAGCAGGTGGAATTTAAATTCAATTGATAAAGCTGGAACATAAAGCTAGTCTCAGACATGGAGACCATCAATTGTTGATTGTTCTAAAAGATCTTTCCTTCAGGGAAAGAAATCTTCCACTTACATGGCTGACATGTGACTCCAGACCCACACCAATGTGGTTGGCTTTTAGCTGCCCTCTGAAATGGCCTAGCAAACTACTCAGTTCAAGGACAATTAAAGATTGGCAAGTAAAAAAATGCTGGCTTAGTTATCAAAAGCCACATCCCTTGAAAGAATAAAGGAAAAAAAATCTTGTAAAAAATGCTGGTCTCATATATTATCATTCTTAATAACTAAAAAAACTATCAGTCTTTTATAATGAAATATCTGTTATTGTCTGATCTACAAACCTACAGCAATGTGGTTAACACTTGAATACCTTATTGAGCAATAATCAAACTACAACAAAGAAGTTGAATGAGGATTAAGCTACATGACCTAGGCACCTATACTACCCAGTTGGCCCTGCAAAGTGCTCCTCACTAACATCTGGAGGCTTGTGCCAAAATTTGGAAAACCTGACCAATTGATCAACGATCTGACAGTCATGAGTCGTGTTGACAGCCAATGCCCCTGACTCCACCATCATTATTGCTGGGTATGACCCATCCCACCAGCAGGGAAGACACGGCAGAGATGATGGCACAGTGGCAGTCAAGATAGTGTTGGCCCAGGAGTCCTCAATATTGACTCCAGAAATCTCATGGCATCAGGGCCTGGGAAATCTGTTGCTGATTACCACCTACTGCACCCCGTTAATGAAACAGTGCTCCCTTCATGTTGAACCCATAACGATGAAGCAGCAAGGGAATGGAGGATACAGAATGTACCCTATGCACAATCTGTGACCTCACATAAGAACATAAGAACTAGGAGCAGGCGTAGGCCATCTGGTCCCTCGAGCCTGCCCCGCCATTCAATAAGATCATGGCTGATCTTTTTGAGACTCAGCTCCACTTATCCGCTCGCTCATCATAACCCTTAATTTCTTTACTGTTCAAAAATTTATCTAGCCTGGCCTTAAACACATTCAGCGAGGTAGCTTCAACCGCTTCACGGGGCAGGGAATTCCACAGATTCACAACCCTTTGCGTGACCTGGTAAGTCCCTCATTTTATCTTTACAGTCAAGTCAGGAAATAAATTTTGACTCAACAAGTGTTGGACCTCAGGATCAGCACCAAGCACACCAAAAGTGCTAATCTAGTGACACTACAAGACTTGACTTTTTCATGCTGAAAAACAGTGGTGGCTTTCAGAGGAAAATGACTCTAAAACCAACTAATCAGATCAAAATAATCCAGCCACTGTTAGTCTTGAACGATGGTGTACAAGGAAACAACTAAACAGAGGAGGAAGCTCTAAAACATTCCCACGATGGTTGAGACTAGTACATCAGTTTAAAGTCAATGTCAAATTATTTACAACAATTTTCAGCCAGACGTGCCGAATAGCTGATCTATGTCAAATTCCTTCTGAGGACAGGACCATCATTGATACCAGTTTTCAGGAAATTCGATTCACTCCACATTATATCATGAAATGTTTGAAGGCATTAGTTAGTAATTTTTTATGGCTATGGGAATCTGACAGTAGAATTTAGAATTTGGTCTCCAGAACTAGCCATATACTGAGACAACCCTTTCAACTACAGGCATCTGCTCATGAATGTGCAAAATCGCTTAGGTATGACTTACCCACAAAAAGGAGAGAAAATCGAACACAGCCAACTACTACCCAATTAGTATAGTCTCAATCATCAGTAAAGTGATGGAGGGAGTCTTTCACAGTCTATCAAGGAACGCTTGCTCAGCAATAACCTGCTTACTGATACAGGTTCTGCCAGGGCTGTTCAGCTCCTGACCTCATTCAATCCCCAAATCATGCTGAATTGACCGATCTCAATTGGATTGGACTCAGTTATTGAGACTCAAAAATTGAATTCCCTGTCGCCACCTTCTGCCAAATCTCATGTAATAAAGTGCAAGGCATCTAAGGGAGATCAGTGTTTAGGAACTGTACTCTTGCCTAAGTAAGACAAGGAGAGAAAAAATTAAAAGCATGGAGGAGGAACAATGTACCTCATTTCTTTTGAAATAATTTATGCCAGAGTTGAGGGGAGGACTATTAAAGTCCACTAGATTAACATTATCCATGCCCAGTTACTATGAACGCCTAGGAAATGACAACTTGCAGGCTTCAGATGCAGATGACAAGTTGAAAGCTTAGCAATATGAATACAAAGAACGACTTAAAGTTTCATCTTTGAACCTTCATTTGTAATGTAACTCACTTTACATGTCATGCTCAGTGTTTTTATCTCTCCCTCTACACTTTCAAATAGAAAGACTGCACTGTCTTGAACTTTTGAAGTAATTCCCCAAAGTAAAAAAGACTAATGGCAAACTTTGAAAATCCTGACAAGTAATGGATCAGTCACTAAAATTAGAATGCTCAAATGTATAATATTCTGATTCTGTACCTTCAATCTTATTACTCAATTCACTTTAATTCCCCTGCTCTTTACAGACTGTTCCAGAAATAATGCCATATGTTGAATCTCAGACGTGCCCTCTTTATAACCTGCTTATCCCAGGACATCATCCAGTAGAAAATTTAATCCAAAAAGAATGATTTTGGCAATAAAATTCAAGGCATAGATTCAGAACTTTGATCACTGAGTTTCAATAATGTCAGAAGCTCTAAAGGATGCTCTTAGGCTGAATTTATACTGTGCAATATGGCTTACTCTTTTGCAATAAATTAGGTATAAAATGTATCACTGGAGTCTTGATCAGAACAAAAGTAGTAAATATATTTGACTGAATTGATAGGCATTATAGAAACGTAAATACTTATTACAGAATGTTATCTCAAGATGCTTCACAGAGCAGAAAGGAATAATAGTCATGGATGGATAATTAGGGGAGGTGACCGGACATCATTGAGATGACGGATTTTTAGGGAAGCGTAGAAGTTCAAGTTAGATGTAGTTGATAGTAACAAAACAGTCTGATGTAAGCCCATGAGCATATAGAGCCATAGAGTTTTTTAGCATAGGAAGAGGCCCTTTGGCTCATCATGTCTACTTCAGTTATCATCTACACTAGCTCCATTTTCCAGCATTTGGCTCACAATGTTGTATCCTGTGGTGCTTCAAATGATCATCTCAATCCTTCTTAAATGTCATGATGGTCCTACCTCTACCACTCTTTCAGTCAGAGTGCCCACCACCTTCTGGATGAAAACACTCTTCTTTAAATTCCTGACCTTGATGAGAAGTCTATGTGCCTGGTTACTGATTCCCCTAAATAGATAAGTTTCTTCCTATCTGCTCTATCTACGGCCCTCAGAATATTATCCACCTTAATCAGATCTACCTCAATATTCTCTGCTCTAACGAAAAAAACCTCAGCCTATAATGAATTGCTCCAGCCCAAGTAACATCTTGGTGAATCCCCTCTGCACACTCTTTAGTGCAACCACATCCTTCCTATATGTGGTGGCCAGAATTGAACATAGTACTCCAGTTGTGGCTTAAGATCTTATACAATTCTGTCGTAGCTCCCTGCTTTTGTATTCAATGCCTCAACTAATAAAGGCAAGTATCCCAAATGCCTTCTTAGCCACTTTACTCACCTGTCTTCAAGGATCTATGCACACCAAGGTGCCACGGATCTTCTGTACTTCCCACAGTCATACCATTCATCATCTAAACAATTGCTTTGTTCATCCTTTCAAATTGTATCATCTCATTTTTCAAGATTAAATTCCATTTGCCGTTGTTCTGCCCATCTGACCATCCATCTATATCCGGTATCTCAGGCTTTCCTCCTTGTTATTTACCACATCACCACTTTTTGTGTCATCTGCAAACTTAGGGTCTAGATCATTACTGCACACAACAAAAAACATGGAACTGAGCACTAAACTGTGTGGTACGCCTCTGGACACAGAGTCTTAAAACACAGTATTTGATGATCATCCTCAGCCTCCTGCCACTAAGGCAATGTTGGATCCCATTTGCCATATTGCCTGAATCTCATGGGCTCTTCTTGACTAATCTCCCATGCAAGACCTTATCAAAAGCCTTTTCAAAGTCCATGTAGACTACATCCACTGCATTATGTTCAAGCACACATCCAGTTACCTTCCAAAAAATCCCAATCAAACCTGTCAGAAATGATCTCCCCTTGGCAGTCATGCTGACTATCCTTGATTAATCCTTTCCTCTCCAAGTGAAGATTAATTCTGTCCCTTGGAATTTTTCCCAATAGTTCCCCTACTACTCATGTTAGACTCACTGGCCGATGGTTCCCTGGTTTATCCCTACCACGCGTTTTGAATAGCTGTCCTCCAATCCTCTGGTACTTCTGTATCCAGAGAGAATTTCAAAAATGTCAGTCTCTTCCCATGCAATCGCTTCCATTTCCTCCCTCAGCAGTCCTAGCTGTATCTCATCTGGCTTCAGGTTTAGCCACTAAAACTGCCTCCCTCTCAAATTTGTTCAAGTAAATTTCAGTTCGATTCCCTGATTTTTAACCTACATCATTCCTCTCTACTGTGAATACTGATGTAAAGTACTCATTTAAAATCTTGTGGTTTCATCCACATATTTCACTTAGATCCCTATTGGATGCACTTTTTCTCTGGTTATAGTCTTGTCACTAATATACTTTAACACTTTGTCTATCTTAGTTGAAATCCCCTATTATTACCCTATTATTTTTACACTTCTTTGAAAATTGCCTACATCTCCGCTTTTCTATCTCACCTTGAGACTGTTTTAGGGTCTGCAGTACACGTTCAACAATGTGCAATGAGTCCTATTGAAATTGCTGTAAATAATAATGTCTGGAACACATTTTTTTAGCGTCATACTGGAAAATTAAACATTATATATTAGGCATGCATATGAGCAGTGTTACTAAGAACTACAATATACATAGTTGGCACCATGGAAAATTGCACTTAAACTCGCACTCTTACATTGCTGTGATACGCTCCTTGTGGTAGCTGTAATCACTACAAATTGGTCCTCTCAGAAATACTACTGGTGACAGACTAATGATCATCAGTATTTCACCTGACTGCTACAAAGCTGATGACCCCTGCTGGCTAGTTTTCACAATTCTGGGCACATGCATTGAAAATCTCACACATCTCAGAATGTATTACTACATCCTCAGTGATGATGTGGAATTGTAGAAATCACTCTTGACTCTACCCATGTTAAGGTATATTCAGTTAGACCGTTCAATATTTTATAAATAATAAAATGCACCTAATATATGTTTTAATATAAAGCAATGCAATGAAAGAAGGGAATAAGCAAGCTTAGAAAGAAAAACTACAAACCAAAGAAATAAGAATAGTACTTTGGACTGCAATTTCCCATTTTTGGGCTGTATAATTTTCTGGGGGTTTCATGGCACCTATCTCATCATGTCGCGTAGTGACATTTCCCTGCAGCTTGCCTTATTAGTTACACATCCAGCTCATCTTATGCAATCACATAGCAGCAGAGGTGGAAGCGCTCTCCAGTGCATGACCTTGCACTGCTGCTGGCAAGATCAACATTTATAACCCCAATTGCATACCACCTCAGATGCTGAAAGCCAAGAACTGCCCTTCACACAGCGCTGCCAGACTGTTCTCACAGAGAATGTGGCTCAGGAAGAAAAGTTTGTACCCTGCTTTGCGACAGGGAACTCACCTTGCTGGTGGACAAGGTTTTCGAATGAAGGCCTTTCTCTATTCTACAGACCAGAAAAGGAGGCCACACCACCAGATCCAGCCAGACTGGACAAAGATGCAAGCCTGTATTTTCATAATTAACTGAAATGCCTAGCAGTGCAGAAGGCAGGTCAATGACCTGTGCTCCACAATGCCACCATCTTCTCTCTGCTACTTGACCAGTTGCTCTAACTCTGTTTTTGCTTTTGTCTTCACTAATACAACACAAAAAACATTTCAACAATATCTGCAAATCAGGAGGTGGAAGGAAGAGAGCAACTTAGCAAAATTACAATTACAAGGGAAGTGGCACGAAGCAAATTGATGGAGCTATGGGCTGACAAGTCTCTGCATCCAGATGATGAACGTAAGGTCTTAAGAGAGGTTGATAATGCAGTAGTTGGAGTTTATTTTTTTTAAATTCCCTAGATTGAAGAAAAATTCTGTCAGACTGGAAAGTCACAAATATAACACCTCTAGTAATGTGAGGGAGGCAGAACACTGGAAACTCTAGGCTGGTTAGCTTGATGTCTATTGTGGGGTAGGTGTCACAGCTGGTTATTAAAGGGACTATAGCTGCACAAGTTCACCAAGGATCCTTAGACAGCACCTTCCAAGGCCAACTTCAATCTAGAAGCACCAGGGCAGCAGATATATGGGAACATCACCACATGCAAGCTCCCCTCCAAGCCACTCACCATCCTGACTTGGAAATATATTGCCATTTTTTCAGTATTGCAGTATAATACTACAGTAGTTCAAGAAGGCAGCTCAACACCACCTTCTCAAGGGCAACTAGGGATGGGCAATAAATGCTGGCCCAGCTACTGACGCACATGTCCCACAAGTGAATAAATAAAGATAAATAAATTGAAAATCACTTACAGAAATTCAAGGTATGAAAGAAAACTTAGCATGTCAAAGGGAAATCAAGGTTAACAAATTTATTAGAGCTTTTTGACGGTGTGGTATGCACTTTGAATAAAGGGGAACCTGCAGACATATGATGATTGGTTTTTCAGAAGACTTCAAAAAGGTACCTAATCAAAGGTTATCGTGTAAAGTAAAAGCTGATGGTATACAGAGTAAAATAGCATTAATAGAAGGTTGGCTGACTGCCAAAAAACAGAGCATGTATAAATGGGCCTTTCTCTGATTGGCAGAATCTAACGAGTGGAGTCCTACAGGCATCTGTGCTGGGCCCTCAAAATTCTACAATTTATACCAATGACTTAGATCAAGGGAGAGATGGCATAATAGATAAACATACAAGTGATAGCAAGATAGGTAGGAAAACACATTATGAGGTAGATATAAGGAAGTTACAGATAGACATAAACAGATTGAATGAATGGGCATAAATTTCGCAAATGGGGTATAATGTGGGAAAATGTGAATTCGTTTGTTTTGGCAGGAAGAATAAAAACAAAATATATTTCTTCAATGGAGAACAATGGCAGAATTCCAAGGGGCAGCAGGATTTATGTGCTCTGGTGCATAAGTCACAAAAAGTTATAATCAAGAAGGGCTTTATTATGGAAGCAATTGAACATAAAAATAAAGATAAAAACCAAAAGAACTACAGATGCTATAAGTCAGGAACAAAAACAAAGTTGCTGGAAAAGCTCAGCAGGTCTGGCAGCATCTGTGGAGGAGAAAACAGAGTTAACGTTTCGGGTCCAGTGACCCTTCCTCAGAACAGTTCCGAGGAAGGGTCACTGGACCTGAAATATTAACTCTGTTTTTTCCTCCACAGATGCTGCCAGACCTGCTGAGCTTTTCCAGCAACTTTGTGTGTGATAAAAATAAAGATATTATACTTCAGTTGTACAGGGCATTGGTGGGATAACAACTCAAAATACTGTGCGCAGTTCTGGTCTCCTTACTAAGGAAGGATGTAAATTAATTGGAGGTAATTTAGAGCAGGTTTACTAGATTGTTTCCTGGAATGTCTTATATGGATAGCTTGGACAGAATAGATGTTTTTCCAATAGAGTTTAGAAGAGTCTGGAGTGACTTGATTACAGTGTATAAAATCCTTTGATAACTTCAAAAATTAGGTGTGGAAAGAATGCTTCCTCCTCGGGTCAGTCTAGAACTAGGGGGCACTGTTTTAACATTAGGGATTTCTCTTTTTGGACAGAGATGAGGTGGGCTTTCTCAGAGGGTTGTGCAACTTTGAACTCTCTGCCTCAGAAGATAGCAGAGGTAGGAGTGTTGAAGACAGAGGTGAAGAAAAGCTTGTGAGTCAGGAGAAATAAGGATTACTGGAAGCAAATAGGAATATGGAATTTGAATCAGAAACAGATCTGCCATCACCTTACTGAATGGCAGAGCAGGGTTGAGGATATCTTATTTAAATCTACTGATATTTTAGAGCATGTCACAAATTTCTGCAATCTTGAATGATCCCTTTCATAAATAGGGCCACCGTACACCGTACTTCTTACCTTAATCTTACTGGGCTAATGGTAAGATTCTTGGTAGTGTGGATGAGCAGAGAGATCTCGGTGTCCATGTGCATCGATCCCTCAAAGTTGCCACCCAGGTTGATAGGGTTGATAAGAAGGCGTACGGTGTGTTAGGTTTTATTGGTAGAGGGATTGAGTTTCGGAGCCATGAGGTCATGTTGCAGCTGTGCAAAACTCTGGTGCGGCTGCACTTGGAGTATTGCATACAATTCTGGTCGCCGCATTATAGGAAGGATGTGGAAGCATTGGAAAGGGTGCAGAGGAGATTTACCAGGATGTTGCCTGGTATGGAGGGAAGGTCTTATGAGGAAAGGCTGAGGGACTTGAGGCTGTTTTCATTAGAGAGAAGAAGGTTAAGAGGTGACTTAATAGAGACATACAAGATGATCAGAGGATTAGATAGGATGGACAGCGAGAGCCTTTTTCCTCAGATGGTGATGGCTAGCACGAGGGGACATAGCTTTAAATTGAGGGGTGATAGATATAAGACAGATGTCAGAGGTAGGTTCTTTATTCAGAGAGTAGTAAGGGCGTGGAATGCCCTGCCTGCAACAGTAGTAGACTCGCCAACTTTAAGGGCATTTAAATGGTCATTGGATAAACATATGGATGATAATGGAATAGTGTAGGTTAGATGGGCTTCAGATTGGTTTCACAGGTTGGCGCAACATCGAGGGCCGAAGGGCCTGTACTGCGCTGTAATGTTTTATGTTCTATGTTCTCAAATTATTGTTTGATTAGGAAGCTAACAGGATTATAAGTAAAACATGTAGCAATGTCATACTTTTAAAAATGCCGTATTTGCGTTTTTGGTATTCACTAACAATTAATTTTGTCACACAGCCATATGTTCAATGAAATAAATATTTGCATTTTATTGGTTCAGTTAATATGGCTGTTAATCTGTTTTGATACTCATTTGGACTTACACTAAAAAGTAACATGAATTCAATTTATGAAAAATAGTACTTGTTTATGGTTAGGTTGGGTATTTAAAATACGATAAATCACATCCAGAACATAAGGGACATTTACTAAATACTCAACAGTGAGCCTATATGTTCAAAGATATTGAACAAATCTTTGCCCTTTTTAAAAAACAATCATACACAAAAATCATAAGGGATTACTATGTTACACATGCATAGTTTAGAAGATAGTTATGATCCCAGTTGACAGTAATACTGGATAAGTCAGATAACTAAAATGAATCCTGGCTTGATCGTCTTATTTTTGCAGTTGGTTCCTGTGGTAGTTAATTACTGAAATATTCACGTAAGGAAATCTATGTTCTTTTAACAAAATGGCACAAGCTTATGACATATGATAAATAAACAAAGCTATATGTACACTTTTAAATCAATTTGAAAAGATCTTAACATAAATAGCAAAACAAAAATTCAACTCTTTTCCTAGCAATATTTTTTGTAGATAATCTTATTGATACTGTTACTCCTATCTTAATTCTTTAACTTCTTATTCAACTTACGCTTTCAAGATTTAATGGCTAAAAGACTTCTTTCCAGTTCTCATGGCCTAAATTTCTTTTCCGTTCTGAGAACTTCAAAACTTCTACATAAATTTTCACAGCTTGAAGACTTGACAAACTAAAAACACTTTTGTTGGATGGAAATTATTCTCTTCTGAACTAAACCTAAATCACTCATTGCTCCTGGTCTGTTTTTGCTGTCACACAAGTTCAACTTTGTAGAAACTTAATCAGTTAACAACATGATATCATACTGGACACTTAACTGGCTTTCTTGTAAATTATATCATTCCAAATGACTTTCTGACCTCTAAAAAAATTACATTTTCCAGAACTGAAACCCCGCATTTATTTTACCTCTCAACTCCAAATTCCCAAAATTATAGTATATTGTACACTTTTATTACAAGATACCGAGTTTAACTCTCCCCGGATTATTATTGTAATGAAACAGAATCACAGAACTATTGCAGTGCAAAATGAGGCCATTCCAGCCATTATATCTGCACTGGCTCTCTGAGTGTTTTAACTTAGCACCAGTCTCCTGCCTTTTTTCCCCACTACACTGCACATGGTACTGCATTTTCTTATAGAGGCCTGAGCATGGTGGACTGTGGTGAGATTTGTGGCAGACATGGGCAACAAGTCAGGTGAGGCCTATCTTGACATCAGGAGCATCTCATTGCACCTGATTTGTATCTGACAAGCCGCAAACCAAGTTCCTTGTTAGGCAGCAGTGAGTTTCCAATTAAGGGTTTTAATATTTGTTAAATGCCTTACTAACAGCTCAACTTGCCTCATTGATATTCAGCTTCCTAGCTTACTAAACAATCTCAACCAACTTGGCAATAAGAATACTCAGAGCAGAGACCTGGTGACTTCAGCTTGTAGTTTGCTTGGAAGGACTTCCGTGTTTGTCACAGGGCACCAACATCTGGTGGTTCATGGGCACTGAACACATGCACCCCACATCCATGGGTATTAGCATCTGACATGTGCCAGTCTTTAACAACCCTCACAACATCTTTGATCAACTTACAGTACATGTCTGCACTTAAATACTGCCATCAAGCAGCACTGGGGCAACTCGGTGTTATGCTGCAGCAAGCTATTCATTTCAAGGTCACTTAGAGATAAGCAACAAATGCTGACCTCACCAGCAATATCCACATCCCATGGAAGAATAAGAATAAATCTAGAACTAACATGAAATAAACATAAATAAACCTGCAAACCATGATCGAGCACACTACAAACTGTACATTAAATAGTAGTCACAACCATGACAGATCCAACAAATTTTCTTAGCAACCCACCCAGGCATCAGTGATCACAGTAAATCCCTTAAATGCTGTCTTCCTCAAGAGGTATTGCAACTCCTGTCCTTTGAACATTTTGTTTTTTATTTCCCTCACAGCAATTCCAACTCAACCCAGTAGCCCTCTTGTTTCTTCTGCCTGTGATCAGTTCTCAGGTGACCAGACTCTAGCTCAGACTGTTACATTGACAGCTCTCTGCCCAGTGGCTCAATCTTTTTTCCAAGACTGAGCCCCATAGTACTTGCCAGGCTGCACTTCAGAATTTACACTTGGGCATGGCTCCAGCTCTACAGCTGTGCTGCTGGCAAAAGCTGTCATGTTGGATCTCTTGTTCTCAGCACACACAGTCTTGTGGTCATGTTTTTGCGCTCTAGACCAGATAACATGAGTAAGCTTTTAGCACCATCTCCCTTTGTCCCAGCATTGGGTTTTCATAAGAACATAAGAACTAGGAGCTGGAGTAGGCCATCTGGCCCCTCGAGCCTGCCCCACCATTTAAGAAGATCATGGCTGATCTTTTTGAGACTCAGCTCCACTTACCCGCCCACTCACCATAACCCTTAATTCCTTTACTGTTCAAAAATTTATCTAGCCTTGCCTTAAAAACATTCAGCGAGGTAGCTTCAACCGCTTCACTGGGCAGGGAATTCCACAGATTCACAACCCTTTGGGTGAAGAAGTTCCTCCTGACCTCAGTCCTACATCTGCTTCCCTTTATTTTGAGGCGGTGCCCTCTCGTCCTAGTTTCACCTGCCAGTGGAAACAACCTCCCTGCCTCCACCTTACCTATTCCCTTCATAATCTTATATGTTTCCATAAGATCTCCCCTCATTCTTCTGAATTCCAATGAATATAATCCCAGTCTACTCAGTCTCTCCTCATAATCCAACCCTTTCAACTCTGGAATCAACTGAGTGAATCTCCTCTACACCCCCTCCAGTGCTAGTATATCTCTTCTCAAGTAAGGAGACCAAAACTGCACACAGTACTCCAGGTGTGGCCTCACCAGGACCCTATACAGCTGCAGCATAGCCTCACTGCTTTTAAACTCCATCCATCTAGCAATGGCAGACAAAATTCTAGTTGCCTTTTTAGTTACCTGCTGTACCTGCAATCCTACTTTTAGTGATTCATGCACCAGGACACCCAAGTCCCTCTGCACAGCAGCGTGCTGCAATTTTTTACCATTTAAAACATAGTCCATTTTGCTGTTATTCCTACCAAAATGGATGACCTCACACTTATCAACATTGTACTCCATCTGCCAGACCTTTGCCCACTCACTTGGATTATCTACATCCCTCTGCAGACTTTCAGTGTCTTCTGCGCACTTTGCTCTACCACTCACCTTAGTGTCATCTGCAAATTTTGATACACCACACTTAGTCCCCAACTCCAAATCATCTATGTAAATTGTAAACAATTGCGGTCCCAACACTGATCCCTGAGGCACACCACTAGCCACTGACTGCCTACCAGAAAAGCACCCATTTACCACTACTCTTTGTTTTCTACTGGTCAACCAATCCTCTATCCATGCCAATACATTACCTGTAATACTGTGCAACTTTAACTTATGTAGCAGCCTTTGGTGTGGCACCTTGTCAAATGCCTTCTGGAAATCCAGATACACCACATCCACAGGTTCCCCATTGTCCACCATGCAAGTAATGTCCTCAAAGAATTCCACCAAATTAGTTAAACATGACCTACCCTTCATGAACCCATGCTGGGTGTTCCCAATGGGACAATTTATATCCAGATGTCTTGCTATTTCTTCCTTAATGATAGATTCAAGCATTTTCCCCACTACGGAGTGAAGCTAACTTTTTGTCTACTTCCTTTTTTAAACAGTGGCGTCACATTTGCTGTTTTCCAATCTGCAGGAACCACCCCAGAGTCCAGTGAATTTTGGTAAATAATGCCATCTTGGTAAATAATGCCATCTTCTTGAGTGTGTCTGGCCTCCTTCTGCCATTTCACATTTATATGGAGCCCTAGGCATACTGTGAGTAATCTTTCGCCTCTACTCCAAAAAGACAGTGCAAAAATCCAAAAAAAACATAGATTTCCTCACAATATTGAACCTAGGCTTGCCTGCTGTCTCAGCTGATTCAATGCTGGTATTTACAAGAGAAAGGGAGTTGTCATCATGCCCTGGACAATATTTATTCCTCAATTAACATTAAAATAAGATTATCTTGTCATTATCACATTGCTGTCTGTCAAAGCTTGCTGTGTGCAAATTGGGTGCTTTACTTAATTCATTACAACAGTAGCTTAAATTCAAGAATACTTCGTTGGTTGTAAAATGACATTGTGTGTCTTGAAAGGCGAATAGTATATAAATTTTTTCTACACAGCTTAACTCATTATAGGAAGAAGCACATTTGAGTGCATCAGAGTGCCTGTGCTATGACTGAATTCTCAGAAACACTTAGTACATTACAAATATCCATGAAGAAATTGTCTGACAAGCATGTCAAATCCTGAACATTTAAATCAGGGAATGAGATGGTAGTACTTTCTTTTCTCTTTTGTGTTCTTTTTCATTCTTTCTTCTCAACGATGTCCTGAACTCCTGGCCTCAGCACAAGCTTGGACTTCAGGCTTCAGCGTGGACTCAAGACTCTCAGCCTCTGTACGGACTCGGACTCTCAGATTCAGCATGGACCTGGCGTGGCGATCTTTTGGCCCGGTGTGATGGCCTCTTGCCCTATCATGGCTGTCTACCAGCCCGGCGTAGCAGTCTTCCAGCACAGTGTGGCATCCTCTCAGCCCAGCATGGCGATCTCTCAGTGGCTTGGCATGGTGGTTTCCTGACAGCCTGGCATGGGGGTCTCTCCACAGCCTGCCGTGGCAATCTTTTGACCCAGCATGGACTTCCGACCTCAAGGTGATTCCAGAGTGATCTGCAGTCAAGGCCTGGCATGGACTGGAGTCCAGGTGCTGGCATGGACTGGGTTGGAAGGTTAACAAGGTGTGGAGCTGGAGGAACACAGCAGGCCAGGCAGCATCAGAGAAACAGGAAAGCTGACGTTTTGGGTCTGGACCCTTCTTCAGAAATGGGGGAGGGGAAGGGGGCTCTGAAATAAATAGAGAGGGGGGAGGCAATGATAGAAGATGGATAGTGGAACAGATAGGTCAAGATGGACAGGTCAAGGAGGCGGGAATGAGGCTAGTAGAGATGAGGTGAGTATAGGTAGGAAGTGGGAGTGGGGGTTGGTCAGTGAGGTGGGAGGAGCGGATAGGTGGGAGAAAAGACGGACAGGTCAAGGAAGTGGGGATGAGAGGGGGGACTGGTCTTGGGATGAGGTCAGGGGTGGGGAGATTTTGAAGCTTGTAAAGCCCACATTGAGAACATTGGGTTGTAGGGTTGCCAGGCAGTATATGAGGTGCTGTTCCTCCAGCCTTTGGGTGGCATCGTTGTGACACTGGAGGCGGCCCAGGATGGACATGTCGTCCAGGGAGTGGGAGGGGAAGGTGAAGTGGTTCGCGACTGGAAGGTGTTGTCGTTTGTCACGAACCAAGCGTAGGTGCTCCATAAAGCGTTCTCCAAGCCTCCGCTTGGTTTCCCCGATGTAGTGGAGGCCACATCGGGAACAGCGGATACAATATACCACATTAGCGGATGTGCAGGTGAACATCTGTTTAATGTGGAAGGTTTTCTTGGGGCCTGGGATAGAGGTGAGGGGGGAGGTGTAGGGGCAGGTGTAGCACTTCCTGTGGTTGCAGGGAAAGGTGCTGGGGGTGGTGGGGCTCGTGGAGAGTGTGGAGCAGACGAGGGAGTCGCGGAGAGCGCGGTCCCTCCGGAAGGCAGATAAAGGTGGAAGGGAAATATACCCTTGGTCGTGGAGTCGGATTCTGCAGGTGGCAGAAGTGGCAGAGAATGATGCGTTGAATCCGGAGGTTGACGGGGTGATATGTGAGGACAAGGGGAATTCTGTCTTTGTTGTTATTGCGGGGAGGGGGTGTGAGGGGTGAGGTGCGAGAAACGCAAGAGATGCGGTCAAGGGCATTAATGTGGTATATTGTATTCGCCGTTTCCGATGTGGCCTCCTCTACATCGGGCAAACCAAGCGGAGGCTTGGAGAATGCTTTATGGAGCACCTATGCTCAGTTCGTGGCAAACAACAACACCTCCCAGTCGCGAACCACTTCAACTCCCCCTCCCACTCCTTGGACGACATGTCCATTCTGGGCCTCTTCCAGTGCCAGAACGATGCCACCCGGAAACTGGAGGAACAGCACCTCATATTTTGCCTTGCAAACCTACAACCCAATGGTCTCAATGTGGACTTCACAATCTTCAAAATCTCCCCATCCCCGAACTCATCCCAAGACCAGTTCCCCCTCTCATCCCCACCTCCTTGACCTGTCCGTCTTTTCTCCCACCTATCCGCTCCTCCCACCTCACTGGCCAAACCCCACCCCCACTTCCTACCTACATGCAAATTTACTGGCTTCATCCCATCCTCCTTGACCTGTCCCATCTTCTTTCCACCTATCTGCTCCACTATCCATCTTCTATCAACGGCCCCCCCCCACTTCTCCCTATTTATTTCAGAGCCCCCTTCCCCTCCCCGATTTCTATAAAGGGTCCAGACTCAAAATGTCAGCTTTCCTGCTCCTCTGATGCTGCCTGGCCTGCTGTGTTCATCCAGCTCCACACCTTGTTATCTCAGACTCCAGCATTGGCAGTTCCTACGATCTCTGGGTTGGAAGGTTGTTATTCTGAACTTCTTATTTCTTTATTTTTCTAATTTATTCTTATAATCTGTAATGCTGGGCTTTTCATTTCTTTATTTTTCTCATTCATTTTATCCCTAATAATTTGTTCTTCGGAATCTGTATCTAGGTACCTTTGTACCTAAGATTTCACCATAAGTGGCGACTTGTAAGCTTTTTACTGTACTTATTTGAGTACATGTGACAATAAAGCTAATTCTACTGCTTTTACAAGGTGACCTGTTGAGTGTTCCATATGGTTGAGTGTTCCATACAGGTAATCCAGAGGATTGGTAAATTATTTGATTTAAACATCAGATCAACAGAAACGATTCAACTATCTTGAAGCACTAGCACTGCTGAGAGGAGGGTAAGTGCAGGTATGTCAGGGATTAAGGACATTGGAGGTTGAAAGGATTAGTGAGAAAGAAGCAGAAGAAAGCATGGAGAATTCCTAATTTGAACGACCTATAATCCATCTGGCTAACATTAGGGAGATTAGACAATATGCTTTCACTTTATTTTACATTTGTTCATGAGATACGGTGACACTGGATCAACCAAGATTTATTGTCTAACTGAATTGCCCTGAAGAAGGTGGTGGTGAGCTGTCTTTAACAACTATAATCCTTGGGATGTAAGGACAACCACAGTGCCAGTAAGAGGGCAGCTTCATGATATTGGCCAGCAACAGTAAAGGAATGAGGATATAGTACCCAAATCAGGATGGCACGTGACATGGAGGGGAACATGCTAGCGGTGGTGTCCCTATTTGCACTTGACCTTGAGGTGGAATAGGTCACAGGTTTCAAAGGTGCTGTTGGAGAAACCTAGGTGTTACCATCTGCAGTGCATCTTGGAGAAGGTGCACACTGCTGTCACTGCATTGGTGGTGAAGTTAGTGGATATTGGATTTGGTAGCTGGGGTGCCTGTCAAATGGGTTTCTTTGTTCTGAATGGTGTTAAGCTTCTTGAGTGTAGTCAGAGTTGCAATCATCCAGGCAAGTGGGGGCTATTCCACTACAGTACTGAATTGCAGATGGTGAACAGGCTTTAAGGAGTCAGAAGGTGAGTTACATTCTATAGGATTCCTAGCATCTGACGACTCTTGTAGCGCACAATATTTATATGGCTAGTCCAGTTCCATTTCTGTTCAATGATAATGCTCAAGATGTCAATACTGGGGAATTCAGTGATGGCAATGCCATTGAATGTCAAGGGGACGATGATTAGATTCTCTTTTGTTGGAAATGGTCATTGCCGGATACTTGTGTGGTGTGGATATATACTTGCCACATATCATCCCAAGCCTGGATATTGTCCAAGTTTTGCTGCGTATGGACACAGACTGCTTCAGAATCTCAGGAGTCACTGATGGACCTGAACATTGATCAGTCATTGTGAACATCCCCACTTCTGATCTTATGATGAAGGTAAGGTCATTGCTTAAATTGTTAAAGACAGTTGAGTCTAGAAAAGAACCCTGAAGAACTCCTGCAGTAACGGCCTGGAGCTGAGATGATTGACCTCAAACAACCGTAAACATCTTTATTTGTGCTAAGTAGGACTTTAACCAGCAAAGGGTTTTCCCTTGAAATCCCGTTGACTCCAGTTTTGCTAAGGCTCCTTAACTTCAAACTTGGTTAAATACGGCCTTGATGTTAAGCATATTCACTCTCACCATGCCACTGAAACTCAACTCTTTCGTGCATGCTTTGGTACAAGGCTGTAATGTGACCAGGAGCTTAGTGGCCCTGGCAGAACCCAAACCGAGCACCAATGAGCAGGTCATTGCTGCTTGATAGCACAGATGATATGTATCATCACTTTGCTGAGAAGAAACTGATAGGGTGGTACTTGGCCGTGTAGGATCTGCTTTTTGTGCACAGGACATAGCTGGGTAATTTTCTACATTGTCAGGTAGATGCTAGTGTTGTAGCTACACTGGAACAGCTTGGCTAGTGGTCCAGCAAGATCCGGAGCACAAATCTTCAGTATTATTGTTGGGCTGATAGCCTTTGCAGTATTCAATACCTACAACCATTTTCGATATCAAATGGAGTGAACTGAATTGTTGAAGACTAGCATCTAGGATGCTGGGGACCTCTGGAGGAAGCCTGGATGCATCATCCAATCAGCACTTCTGGCTGAAGATTGTTGGAATGCTTATGCCTTATCTTTTGCACAATTAAGCTTATTGCTAAGCAAGTGCTGTTATTAGCATTGTTGATGACCTCTTGTACCATTTTGCTGATGATCGAGAGTAGACTGATGGGGCAGTAACTGGCTGGGTTGGATTTGTCCTTTTCTTTTGTATACAGGTCAAAGCTGCGCAATGTTCCACATTGTCTGGTAGATATCACTTGCACTTGTGTCTTGTAAATAGCAGACAAGTTTTGATGGTATCAAAAGGGAAGCTACTCAGTGCCAAATCCCAACCTCTAACCTACTCTTACAGACTCAGTGGTTACATGGCTGGTGCAGTTCAGTTTCTGGTCAATGGCAACCCCCAATATGTTGATAACGGAGGATAATGTGATGGTAATGCCATTGAATGGCAGGGAGAAATGATCATTTCCTGTACATATATGACACACATTGCACAGATGTGCCAGACCTGTTGAGAATTTCCAGCATTTTCCATTTAAGAACAAGAACAAAGAAAATTACAGTACAGGAAAAGGCCCTTCGGCCCTCCAAGCCTGCATCGACATGCTGCCCATCACAACTAAAACCCCCTATCCTTCTGGGGACTGTATCCCTCTATTCCCATCCTATTCAATTATTTGTCAAGATGCCCTTTAAAAGTCACTATCGTATCTGTGCCCACTACCTCCCCTGGCAGCGAGTTCCAGACACCCACCACCCTCCGTGTAAAAAAACTTGCCTAGTACATCATCTTTAAACCTTGCCCCTCGCACCTTAAACCTATGGCCCCTAGTAACTGACTCTTCCACCCTGGGAAAAAGCTTCTGACTGTCCACTCTGTCCATGCCCTTCATAATCTTATAGACCTCTATCAGGTCATCCTTCAACCTCCGTCATTCCAGTGAGAACAACCCAAGTTTCTCTAACCTCTCCTCATAGCTAATACCTTCCACACTGGTAAATCTTTTCTGTACCTTCTCCAAAGCCACCAGATCCTTCTGGTAGTGTGGCGACCAGAATTGAAAAAATTATTCCAAATGAGGCCTAACTAAGGTTCTATAAAGCTGTGACATTACCTGCCAATTTTTAAACTCAGTGCCCTGGCCAATGAAGGCAAGCATGCTGTATGCCTTGTTGACGACCTTTTCCACCTGTGTTGCCACTTTCAGTGACCTGTGTACCTGTACACCCAGATCCCTCTGCCTATCAGTACTCTTAAGGGTTCCGCCATTTACTGTATATTTTCTATCCGGATTAGATCTTCCAAAATGCATTATCTCACATTTTTCCAGATTAAACTCCATCTGCCATCTCCTCCCAAGTCACCAACTGATCTATATCCAACTGTATCTTTTGACGGTCCTTATCGCTATCCGCAATTCCACCAACCTTTGTGTCATCGGCAAACTTACTAATCAGACCAGCTACATTTTCCTACAAATAGCAAAGATCCCAGTTCAGTTTTCCTTTTTCAGTTTTCTACTTCAGTTCACCTTTTCAACATCTGCAGTACTTCACTCTTGCATAACCGATCCAGCCCTCACAGTGATACTTGCTCTTTCAGACTTGCATCACATTAGAAAATTTCTTTTGATGAATATTAATCATTGGCATTACGCAAAGCCGCCCTGTTCAGAATATTATACCCAGAATTATTCCACTTAAAATCGCTACTTACAAAGTTAAAGTCTCCATCTTGCGGTACCTTCCAATTATCAGGGAAAGGATTTTTTGATTTGTGGAAAGGCTCTTGCAGATTCTGATTACAGT
Organism: Rhincodon typus; assembly: GCF_021869965.1. Taxonomy (NCBI): domain Eukaryota; kingdom Metazoa; phylum Chordata; class Chondrichthyes; order Orectolobiformes; family Rhincodontidae; genus Rhincodon; species Rhincodon typus. The sequence goes on from NC_063335.1 coordinate 120,061,626, forward strand.
TTCCCACAGGTTTAGTATTTTTTTCCTGTTTGTCAAAGTAATCCATAAATGCTGGTCTTTGGTGCTGTTCCGTTGCATCATTCCCTGCAAGAGAAAAAAAAAGTACCCACAAATATTCAAAGTTCCACTTTATGCTGTTTATGAAACATGGTCCAGATCCTGCAATGTAACCAAATGGAAACATTTTCTTTCCAAAAGTAGAGATGTAGAAATGGATAAATGTTGTTGAATAAAACTTTAACAATGGGGATCAAACAACAGTAAATAGTGGGTACATTTCAAAATAACAAATTTTCTGTGAAACATTTCAGGATGCAAAGTCACAAAAAGCACCACGTATAGGCAATTATTTTTCTTCTCTTTCACTGTTCTACTTTATTTTACAAAAGTTAAAGAAATAGTCAAATTAGTACTGCACTTAACTATTGTGAAGACTTTTTGTATAAGCAAATTTACCCATAAAAATTTTTTTCATTTTAATTATTATTCTGAAGCTTTTTTTCAGATAGGAAACAAGTTAGAAGGCAAAATATTTTCTTCATGTGGGGACATAGTGGCATAGTAATAATGTCGCTGGACTAGTAAGCAATGACCATAGATGAATATTCTGGAGACATGGATTTGAATCCACCATGAAAGATGGTGCAATGTGAATTAACTAAAAATTTGGAATAAAAAGTTAGCCAACGGCAACCTTGTAACCACTGTCAAAAGTTGTAAAAACCCATCTGGTTCAGTAATGTCCTTTAGGGAAGGAAATCTGCCATCCTTACCTGGTCTGGGTTACCTGTGACTCCAGACCCACAGCAATGTAGCTGATGTTTAACTGCCCCCTGGGCAATTAGGGATGGGCAATAAATGTTGGTCCAGCCAGTGATGCCCTCATTCCATGAATGAATTTAAAAAATAATTAAATTGGAGAGGGTTCAGAAAAGACTTAACAGGATATTGCCAGGACTGGAGGATTTGAATTATAAGGATAGGCTGGGATTTTTTTCACTTGAGCGTTGCAGGTTGAGGGGTGACCTTATGGAGGTTTGTAAAATCATGAGGGGCATAGTGAAGGTGAATAGCAGAAGTCTTTTCCCTAGGGTAGCGGAGTTCAAAACTTGGGGTCATTTTTAATGGTGACGGGTGAAAGATTTAAAAGGGACTTGAGGGGCAACCTTTTCACACAGAGGATGCTTCATATGTGTAACGAACTGCCAGAGGAAGAGGTGGATGCAGGTACAATTACAACATTTGAATAGGTACATGAATGGGAAAGGTTCAGAGAGATATGGGCCAAATGCAGCAACTGGGGCTAGTTTAGTTTGGGAAACTTGGTCGGCATGAACGAATTGGATGGAGGGTCTGCTTCCATGCTGTATGGCTATATGACTCTATGAACCATATTGGAGGGAATATTCTGCAAAAATATAGCATCACCTACTTACAATCAAGTAGATTTAAATGCTAGCCCTTTGTTGAATGGAAACTGTCATTTAGCTCAGACACCAATTTCAAAGTGATTCCTTTTGGTCTGATTAAGAAATTTAGAGAAATTATTTTCGCACTGAATGATCTCAAATAATGTCTTAAAATTGCATGCAGCCCATGAATACTTAATGATCTCCTCAGTACAAAAATATGTCATAATAAAAATCCCTTTTCAGTTCCCACTACATAAATATCATACCTGATTATAGATGATTTGTATCCATTAACCCCTCATAATTTTTTTCTAAATTACATATCCAGCATAATAGCTTATTTGACATCATAATTTATATGGAAACAAACAGAGTTTTAATTTATAGCACATTCATGGCACATCATGGTTACACAGTCCACTAATAAAGCAAACAAAGACACCATCAATATCAGTAGAAGGCAGACACTAAGGTTGAAGTAGTTTCTTTTTATGGGTAATCTACATGAAAATGCTAATTTGACATTGTTCTTAATAAGTACTGATGAGCATCCAGTGCATGTTAGAATTTTAAATTTTTTGAGATATCAGTAGAATGCAGTCAACGTTGCAAACTTTTTATTATCAATATATTATTTTGATTTTTAATAAACTATAATTGAGTTTAGATTAACATTAATATGTGTGCTGTGAATAAATATATATTGCATGCTTTATTTAGTTAGTCCAAATTGGCTTTATAAAAAATACAGTGTACAAAGGCGATTAAAAAGCAACACCAGAAATGAATAGCAAATTAAGAAGCTTAATAACATTACCCTTTACAACATAAATTGACCTATATATAATGCAAGCAAAAACAATTAATATTTTGCAAGAAAACCAAAGTAAATGTCTATATAGTCAGACTAACATTTTTTGGAAATTTAGTTGATCTGTTCAGAAATTGGTATTTTGGGATCTGGACAATATTGGCATGGCCTCATTCACTCCCAACCCACCTGATCTGAGAAGGTGCTATTGAATTTTATTGTTACATTGACGCAGGCCTGGGCTAATGGTAATGTGGTTTAGGCATACAGTTGATTTCAGGCATCTCAATACTCAAAACAGATTTAAAATAGTTTTTGGGAGATATAGTATTCTTAAACAAATGTCTTTATTTGATTGACAATTGCAGAAATGTAAATTTCATAAGAGATGAAATGTATCAGACAATCTTAAAACATCTGGATTTTATTTGACCAATTATTTTCTAATATTCCCATGAGGAAGAAGTAATTTTTAACATAACTGATAATGATTGTGAATTCACAGCACACCTGAATGAAGCAGAAAAAATCAATGATTTCAAAAGGAAATTAGATGGGTACATGAAGGAAATTATTGTGCAAAACTGCATGGATCGAATGCAGAGATAAGACTGAATGGATTCTTTGACAGGGTCCCTGCGCGGACTCAATGGTCTGTATACCTTTTACTATGCCATAAATGACTCTATCATAATGTCAAATAGCATGATTTGTGAAAGGCATTTATTTTGACTAATCTTACGCAAGTTAAGGTGAAACGATATACTGAATTCAGAATGGCTCAAAAATGGTTATGGCAGTCTATTAGAATATTATTCTGACTTGCGGTATCATTGGGAACGTGCATGAAACAGTAATGGGCATCTTCACACTTGGGTGTATATGTGAACGGGTCACTGAATAGAGACACAGAGCAAAGAAGTGATGTTGAATTTATACAAGGCACTTGTTAGGCTTCATCTGGAGTACTGTGTACAGTTGTGACTGTTACATTATAGGAAAGATGTTAATGTACTGGAGACACCACAGAAACAATTTGCATGAAAGTATCCAGAAATAAGAAACTTCCGCTATGAGAATAGATTGAAGAGGTTGGGGCTGTCTCCTTGGATAGATGAAGACTGAGAAGATTTGATAAAGGTTTTCAAGTTATGATCAGCTGGACAAAGTATACAGGGAGAATTTGTTCCTGCTCATAGAAGAGAAAAGAATGATAGGGCATAGATTTACAATGATGAGCACATGAAGCAAGGGTGATGTGAGAAAGAAACTTTTTCACAGAATGGTCAGTTAGGGTAGGAGTGCACTTCCTGGAAAAGTGGTGGTAGCAAGTTCAACTGAGGCATTCAAAAGGATATTGGATGATTATCTGGTTAGAAATGGTGTTCAGAGGTATGGGGAAAAAGAAGGGGACTGGCAATACGAGTCAACTGAGCCATGCAGGCATGATGGGCCGAATGGGCTCCTTCTGCATTGTAACAATTCTGAGATTCTACCTGCAGCTTGGGAGACATTACAATAACAATCAAAAATATCGGTGTTAGTTTAAAACCAAACAAGTCTCTAGATGTATAATTTCTCACTTTCAGTTCTTCTGTTCTCTTATAAATCTAGGGAATGCAGTTTCATAATCTTGACTCCCCATGTATTCTTCTTCATCACTGTCTTGTTACATGCAGAAACCAAACAACTATACATGGAATTAGGTGACCAATGCACTGGGCACCAAACAGTGAGGCCTCCTTCTTATTCTATGAGCAAGAACCAAATAAGGTTTAGCAAGTGGGAAAAGCCCAATTAAGGGTGGTGTGTGCGTTGGTGTCGACAGCTCATTACATGGTGCCATTTTCACAGATGTTACTGACACAGGGTGCAAAGGATGAGGTTCACAAAAAAGAGGGAGAAGAGGAAAGGATCCATTGTGGAAAGTCAGTCCTTGCTGGAGTGGCATCGAGAGGTGTTCTTGTCAGTAGTAGTCAAAGAAGAGGTATCCTAGTTTCAGCAGATGAGAGAAGAATCCAACAAGTTTAATGAAGGTCGGCCAAATGTAGTCATTTATGGAGCAGCCAATGGCTTGCTCCTAGAACCTGGATCCAGTGAATAAAGAGATTTAGTAACCTGATATGGTCTGTAAAAACAGGTGGCAATTAAAATTACATGTTGGAAACACCCATAAAATGGTGCCAGGTGATAGATCTAGTGGGCAACACCCAGGCTCTGATGTCTACATTGAGGCTTCCAGTCCATGAATTTCATGGTCAGTGATTTGTGAATGCTCTGTTTACACAGCCAAATAGATGCATCAACATGTCATCTCACTTTTGTGTCGCTAATTTTCAGTACCTCGCATTGACCAGCACGGATGGGCCTGTAACTCTGCTCATGTCTATGCTTGCAGTAGAAGCATGCTCATAACAACAGCGAGTGTCAACGCTGAGGTGATGCACTGCCATTCGCCACCATGGTGACAGTGATGGAAGAATAGGCTGTTGTGGTTGGTTGGCTCGCCAAGCTGGTTCGTTGTTGTTCCGCAGATGTTTCATTACCCTCATGGGTAACATCATCAGTGCAGCCTCTGATGAAGTGCCGTTGTGTTTTCCGCCTGTTATTTAAACACTGGTGTCCGCTGAAGCAGAACAACAACGAACCAGCTTGGCGAGCCAACCAACCACAACATCCACAACCCGAGCTACGAATCTACTCCAAATCTTTAGAGAAGAATAGGCTATTCGGGATAGGATGGTTCAAGACAGAGCAACCTGTTGATGAGGATGATGCAAGTTGGAATCAATGCAGAATAAGTAAAAAGTGGTTACCTCCACTTTTCCCTCAGGGAAACAATAGCATGGTGGCATTATTGCTAAATGATTAATCCAAACACTCAGGTAATGTTCTTGGGACTAAGTTCAAATCCCACCATGGCAGATGATGGAATTTGTATTCAATAAAATTCAATAAAAATCTGGAATTAAGAGTCTAATGATAACCATGGAACAATTGTTGGTTGTAGGGAAAAATACGTCTGGTTCACTCATGCTCCTCGAGGGAAGGGAACTTGTCTAGTCTGGCCTACATGTGACTCCACATCTGACACCTACATCCACTGAAGAAATTAAAAAAAAAACTATAAGTGAGCTGTGGGGCCTAGTCCTTTGACACTACTGGAAACTCCTGATCAAGGGGAGACACTGGGGGCCGGTTGAAGCAGCAATTGTTTCACTCAATTTATGTCTCCAGCAAATACAGAAGTAGATGAGGAAGAGACGGAAGTTTGAAAAGCTTTGTGGATTTTAATATTCCTTCAAAATGTTTTGGTTAGGCTGTTTCCCTCCTTTGTAACAGATTCTAGTGCTTTCCCTACATCTTTTGTAAGGCTAACAGGTCTGTAGCTCCCTGTTTTCTCGTTTGCTGTCTATTTAAATAACGGAGTTACATTTATTACTTCCATTCCACAGGAAACATTCCAGAATTTATAAAATTTTGGAAGATAATAACTAATGCATCAACAATCTCTACAGCCACCTCCTTCAACACTCTGAGCTGAAGACTCTCAGGTCCTGGGGAATTATCAATTAATTTCTCAATATAGTCTTCTTAATATACTACTTTCCTTCTACTACTATTGCAACAAACATTACATTGGACAGACAGGAAGGAAATTAACCTCAAGAGTACATTAACATCAACTGGCAACAAAAAGACACGGCCAATATTCACACATCTCTATCCACATGGATAAGGAAAACCATCAATTCAATTGGGACAACACCAGGATACTGGGACAGGCGAAGCAGAGACAAGCACAGGAATTCCTGGAGGCCTGGTTCTCCACTAAGAAAGCCATCAATAAATACATAGAGCTAGACCCCTTATACACTCCGTTGTGAAGGAAAGTCGGAAGTGAGGTAATCCAGTTCAACAAACACCAGAGTTTAAATAACAAGCGTGAAAATACAACAGCGCTTCATCGGAGGCTGCACTGATGATGTTACCCAGCAGGGTAATGAAACATCTGCGGATAAACAAACCAGCTCGGCAAGCCAATCAACCACAACACCCACAACCTGAGCTACAAATCTACTCTAAAACCTTAGACTTTCCTTAAACCCTTCAATCTCTTTCATCATTTGGATTTTGGATTTTGAATTTTGGGAGATTTCTTGTATCTTCTTCAGTGAAAACAGACATAAAGTAATAATTTAGCTTCTCTGCTATTTCTCTATTCCCCCTTATAAATCTCCTGACTCTACCTGTAATGTAATCTCACTTAGTGGCAATTCACCAATGCCTAGGAAGAAACTCTTCATGCTGCTTGTCAAAGGCATAAAAGTTGGAGAAAGATGTGCTGATGTTGAGATGGGTCTCACTAGGCGTCTTATGAGATGCTGCTACAAATCTCGCCTTAGCCCACATTGCTCGGACCCTTATAAGAATCTGACCCCCAGTGTAAATGATAATAAAAAATAGCTTTCCATGTTATGAACGGAACAAAAAAAACTTCATTTAACTTATACATGCAATGAACAAGAACATTCTGGTTGTTTTTGCTCAAATCACTGGTTTGCCGAATAACTACACACAAAATAAAAAACAAATGCAAATGATATTACAAGTACCTACAACAATCAATGCATCTCGGCTTTAATGAAAGCTGTGTTTAAATTTAATTTGAGCTCCAAATGTGTAACAGCAACAATTGCTTTTTCCTTTAAACTTTTATTTCCATTTCCCATTCCAGTTCTTTCTGCTTTTATTCAGTTTCCTCGACCTAAAAGTCAGTCAAATAATTATTTTGCTCCTAGGTATATTTTAATGCAACTCTGGAACCCACTATGAGTTGCAGGTGTCTCAAACAATATGATTGATCAGCGTTAATAAGAAATAGGAACAGGAGGAGGCAGTTTCATCCCTGAAGTCTGCTCTGCCATTTAAAGGCATCATTCATTGCTATTCTAAATGTCAACTTGCTTTTATTGGTCCTGATGCTACAGAACTATGACCAATATATAAATATTGTTCCGTTAGGTGTGTGGTCAAGTTAAAAACTGTACAGTAATGCAAATTTGCCTGCTTTATAGTTAGAAATTTTCTGATTGAACTGTGAATTGGATTCATCTGAAGGCATTTAGTCAGGTGTTGTCAGACTGCTTTATTCAACACGTAGTCCTGGATGTTCTGCAGTTTCTTCTAGTTAAATGTTGTGAAGGTCAAAGTCAACATCTTTGTCCCAAGCCACAAACTGTATACCTTTGTTACCAACTCCATTCCCTTCCTTGAAGTTGTCTCAATGTGAACCAGACTGTTTGCACTCTCCTACATTCCAATCATCAGAGTATTTTTTCAAAAAATTCCATATAATTAATAGACAACACAAATGATCATGATCTTAGCATTTATAACAATTACATGAATAAAAATAAAACAAAAATATATGGCCAGCTGTTAAATGGTTGTATAGAATGGGAAGTCATAAACATTTGCTTTAAAATCTGCTTGAATTTGTTGCCATATACACATCAACCACAAAAATCAACATCCTCCTTCATAATGTCATTCATTTCTCAGCCTGCTTTAGCCGATTCGCTGGTCAATCTTCATGTTGTAAACCTGATCTTATCCGAACTTTGCTGTCTTTTACTATCCTGCTCTGTCCAGTCTTACCACTCCTGATTGCTGATCCAGCATTACTTCCTGGTTCTAAAATGCTAATAATGAAATATACTGTGTGTTTGGAGTTTACCTGACTCTTGACGTGAAATTTTCTCTAGATCAACAATTCCTACTACCTTTGCTGAACTTTCTGCTGCATTGAATCAATAACTTTGTTTTGTTTAGCTCTAATAAAATGGCAAAGTACTTAACTAGTTGAGCACTCTCATAACTGTAATCAGTAAGCCTGTCTGTAATCATTTCTTTTGAATATTCTTTATCAGGGTGAGCAACACAATGAGAGATATACGTGTGCAGAAAAATAAGAAAATATTCTGAACATGATTATACAGATACCTAATTATTAGGAGATAATGGCCACTTTATTGTTTACTCTGTATTACTTCATACTATAGGCCTTTGATATTGCTGAAAGAAAAACAGTTGCTCTAAATTATATTTCTCCCCGAACAGTATTCTGGTTCATGTGAACATTAGATGTGTGTAATACAACATCAGAAAGTTATTTTCATTAAAGGTTCACACCTATCATGCCTAAAATGCCCACAGCAAAGAAAAAGCATCTCAGCATGATTTTAAAAAGCGTGATAAAAAGATTCCAGTGTAGTACAGTGTATTACACAAACCATATCAATGTAGTTTGTGTTTTGCACTAACTGTAGCTTGTCCTGTTCTGATCATATAGTGTGCTTGGTTTATACGACAATTCCTTTCATGCTGATATCAGGCAGATGGTAGAACGAGAGCTGAATGCCACTTCTGCTCCCTTGCTTTTTGATGCTTGTTACAAAAGTCCAATGAAAACTAAAAAAAATTGACAGCATGCAGGCGTGATTCATGCATTCACATGGCAAGGAAAACTTTTCAGTGGTGTAACCTGTCATCAGCTGACAATGAAACAGGTATAAACAAGCTTTAAAAGTGCATTCGTTTTCCACAGATGCAGCCAGACCTGCTGAGTTTTCCCAGCAATTTCTGTTATTGTGTATTATGGTCACAACTTTCCTGCAAAACTACACTGCCATTAACATAACGTTTATTGAGAAGCACAAAGGCAACTTGAGTGTTTATCAGAATTAAATTTCACTTATATTTACATATATTTCACAGTACATTGGTGTTCACTTATTCATGTGTACATCATGATTATTTGTTGACAGTGGTTTAGAGATCTAAATGTAGAAGCAAGCCTCATGATTGACTTGCATTGATAGTTACAGGGTTGCAGAGGAGTTAGGGACATGTCTTTATTGTGGAAGAAAGATTTTATGTTTACTTTCACTATCTAATGTCCATGTTAGTGTTGTATTTGCCTCTCATGGCTGAACATCCCAGATCATGCTCAGCAGGGATAACTGAAGTTTTGTATGGGAATACATCTCTGGGTGTTGATTAGCAGAGCTCTTATAGAGTTTTCTATGTGAATACAAACCTCTGTAAGGGCTGTGCTATTCAATACCCAGAGTTGGACTCACATGTCGACAGTATGTCTAACATTTAGGCCCTTCCAGTTCTCATTTTCACTGAGCCCACCAACCTCAACATATCTAAGATGTCAGTTCGTTTGCACTTCACTCCTCCACTCCTCTGGCCCACACTCTATACACTCTTAAATCACTCTGTTACAACTCCATGCTCTCAACTCGACTCCACACACTCCCTCCTCACCACTAACTTGCCATTGCCAGTCCTGAGCTCCAGAATAATTAATTCAGCTGGCTCATCATATTTTCAACTCTTACAGTCCCAAAAATACAATTTAGGGACAGTCCCATAGAAGAAAAAAATCCTCACTGAATAAACTTTCCAGATGATAATAAATCACAGTCTGATAATTAAAAGCGAAGGGCATTTTAATTTGGTAATATTCATTTTGTATTGCATTGAAACGTCCAGTGGGTGGCAATCTATCAGCAATGATCAAAGACCAATTTTCAGTATTTGCACAGTTCACTTTTAGCACCCTCCAAAAGAGTACAATTACTTAAACAATGAAAATGAATCATTACAGCCCATCTTGTTGGAAATAGAAACTGGCTTGCACCAATTTCAATAGAATGCTGCGTTTTTGCAAAAATTCTGTCAAAGGATTGGAGCATTCAGCGAGCATTACAGCAGCACTTCCTAATTCCTGTTATTTTAACTGTGACATTAACCCATGTAAGTTAGTTAATTAGTGTTTGCATTAAAATAATGGTTACTGGAAATTCTAGGTCAATGTACCAAACAACCTTCTTAGCTAAACGGAAACCATATTGTGGTACGGCTATTATAAGTTCTGCCTATTTTGTGGCAGAAAGTAATCAATAGAATGCACGGTTGCACTTCTAAAGAGAGATAAATAATGGGGTAAACTTCAAATATGTTATATGTTAAGGTTATTATTTTCTGATGATGGACCTTTCCCATTTAAGTTTGTAACTCCTAGAGTTTGGGTGCACAGGACAAAATTTCAAAATCTTGGAAAATTTAGAAATATTATACACACAGATAAAGATTGTGACATCTTTAAGAAGACACAGACACACTGGTGTAACAGGTGGACACATGCAGATGAAATTTAATGTGGATAACTCAGATGTGACACATTTCTAAAAAGAACTAAGAAAGAGATGCTATGTTCCAATTAAACAGCATGAGCTTTATTAAGGTTCACTCTACAGGCAGCAAGGTTAGACTAAGCTGTTTCCTGCCCAAAATAAGCAATAACGTCATCTTTATGTCACGTGATTGGACTCTTAAAGTGACAGTCCACCATACCTACACAAATATAAAGTGTAATATGCTAAAATCCTGAAAGAGAGAGCTGGAGTCCATTGCCAACCCCACTGAAAGTGGCAGGGTTGGTTCAAAAAGTGGTTAAAATGCCTGTCAGATTTGGGGTTTTATAAATGGGCGCACAGGGCTGATTTTCCCACAATGAACAACTGTGGGAAAGTTGGGAAAATGCAGCAACAGTTAAAAAAAATGAGATTTTCAGTATCAAGGTAAAAAAGCCAGATTTTCCATTAAAAGGTTTTAACGCTAAAATTTCTTCTCACTACTGAGCAGAAGGAGCCTATTTATATGCATTAACAATTCATTAATACCTGGGTCAAAATCCTGGAACTCCCTTCTGAATGGCGTGGTGGATGTACCTACACTAAATAGACAGTAACGTTTCAAGGCAACAACTCACCATCACCTTTTTGAGGGCAACTAGAGATGGGCAATATTTGAGGTGATTCAGAAAAGATCCAAACGTGGCATGAGGAAAAAGCCTCCTTACACAGCAAGTGGTTAGGATCCGGAATGCACTGTCTGAAAAGATGATGGAGGCAGAATCAATTTTTCATTCATTCATGCAGGTGTTGCTGGCTAGGTAAGCAGTTATTGTCCTTCCCTAAGGTTTTATGATTTTCAAAAGGCAATTCTATAAGCTCCTGAAGAGAAAAGGATTGCAGGGTCACTTGGTAAGAGCAGGGTAGAAAGTACTAACGAAAATTACTCTTGCAGAAAGCCAGCATGGACTAGACAATTCCGAATGATTTCCTTCTGTTCTGTGACCATTTTATGACGTGATTGCACGTGATCAAACATTGTGTGGCAAATATTGCACAGAATGAATTCTTATTAAAGCAGCAAAACATGGAAACAAAAATCAATATGAAATGTATTCTATTGAAATGTTAGAATGGGAAATACCAGCACTGTCAACATTGAGTAAATGCTATTTTCAGATTTTGAGTTACCCACCAGCTGCACACTCAAGAGCATCAATTCATGTCAAAAACATAAACATTCCTAAATGTGGTGATCTGCATCCATCACAGGTGTTACACGTGATGGTTGGTCCACATTTAATCCGCAAGCGTTGGCCCATGAACACTGACATGACTGTTTGAAATTACCTTCAATCATCATTACAGTGATCAAATCACATTTCATACTAAGTGCAGGAAGAAGTCTTTTCAGCCAATCATTTATCCCAAATAGATGGAAAGGATGTACATCTGCTCCAGAACAAGAGTAACAAGGACTGCAGATACGGAAAAAATTAAAGAGTACAAAAAGTTTAATAAGGTTTTACTATCTTACTGCACAAATTTATAAGACAACAAAACTTCTGTTTATCTGAAAACAAAAGGTGTATTTATGCAGCAAGTTGGGACATCCCAAACTATGCTAAATGAAGTGCATTTTTTATGCAACAAAAACAGAAAAGCTGGAAAAATGCAGCAGATGGTCAACACCTGTGAAGAGAACAGATAAGTCTGAGTTTCAGGTGCAAATCTTTCTTCATAACTCAGCTATGGCGAGGGGTTCTCACACAAAGTTTCTGTCGACAAATCACAACTGCAGTATTGACATCACATAGTATTTTAGCCCAGATCTTTTGATCAATGTTGATGTCACGGTTGTTACTGCTGACTGCAATTAAGAGTACGCCCTTTCCTTTTTTCACTGTCATAGCCAGAATTTACTGTCCCAGAGCAAAGAGTGAGTCATGCCACAAGGATCTCCACGGAGGGCTGGCAAATAGAAAGGGTGCCACTCGACTCCACTGTGTTGACTCAAGGAGCCCTACCAAAACTCAAGTCAATGGGAATTGGGCGGGGTGGGGGGGAGGTCGGGAGGATGGAGGGGGGAGCCTCTCCAATGGGCAGAGTCATACCTGGCTCATGGGAATCATCTCAGCTCCAGGACATCTCTGCAGGAAGTGGCAAGTAACATTCACACCACACAAATGCTAGGCAATGATCATCTCTAATAAGAGACAATCAAATCACTGACTCTTGATATTCAATAGTGCGACCATCACTGAATCCCCCGCTCTCAAAATCGTGGGGGCTACCACTGACTAGAAACTGAACTAGACTAGCCATTTAAATACAATGGCTAAAAGAGCAGGTCAGAGGCTAGGAAAAACAGCAGTGGGTAACTCACCTCCTGACTTGTCAACCATCCACAGGACAGGGTAAGGAATATGATGGAATATTACCCATGTACCTCGATAGGTGCAGCTCCAAAAACTTGAGAGGCTTGACACCATCCAGGACAAAGCCACCCTTTTGACTGGCGCAAACATCCACAAACATTCATCACTCCACCACCGACAGCCAATAGCAGCAATGTGTACCATCTACAAGGAGCAGAAATTCACCAAGATGCCTTAGCACTACTTTCTAAACTAATGGTCACTACCATCTAGAAGAACAGGCAGCATATGCATGGGAACACTACCAACTGCATGCTCCTCTCCCAGCCATTCACCAACTATACTTGGAAATATATCGCCATTCCTTCAATGTCACTCAGTCAAGATCCTGGAAATTGTCTCTAATGGCAACTTAGGTGTCTCAACAGCAGATGGACTGCAGTGGTTCAAGGCAGTAACTCACCACCAGCTTCTCAAGGGCAATTGCAGGCCCAGCCAGCAAGGCCCAGGACCCTTGAGTGAAATAAAAAAAATAACAGATATTATCAGTTCAGCTAACACCCCTTAAGGTTAGTCAGTATGCTTGCAATGCTATGGTTGAATTTTTGTTGACGGTCTTAAGAGTTTATTTCCAAACTTTTCAAAGGCAAATGTTTCAAAAGGCATGGGTGTGGTGAAGGGATGTAAATCATTCAGGATCAATTTGAAATGAGATTTTAGGTCTTCCCAATTTAACACTCACTGTTTATCACTGTCCTAGGCCTGCAGTTAATGGTGGCTGTATCATAAAGTCATAGAGTATTACGTCATGAAAAGAGGCCCTATGGACCATTGTGACTCCATTGGTCATTAAGGACACATCGAATCTAATCCCATTTTCCTAAACTTAGCCCATGGCCTTGTGTGCTTTTGAAGTGTTTATCAAAATATTTTTTCAATGTTGTGATGGTTCCAGCCTCTACTACCATTTTAGGAGTGAGTTCCAGGTACCCACCATACTCTGGATGAAAACGAAATTCCTTAAATATCCTCTAAATCTCCTGCCCCTTCCCTTAAATCTCTGCTCCTGATAATTGACCCTTCTACTAAGGGGAAAAGTTTCTTACCATCAACCCTGTCTATGTTCCTCATAATTTTTCACATCTCAAACAGGTCCCCCTCTGCCTTCCCTGCTCCAAGGAAAACATGAAATCAGAGAATGCTGGAGAAACTCAGCAGGTCTGGCAGTACCTCTGGACAGAGAAAAACATAATTAAAGTTTTGAAGTTTCATTTGAAAGAAGAGTTATACTGTACTCCAACATTAACTCTGTTTCTCTTTCCACAGCTGAGGCCAGACCTGCTGAATTTCTCCAGCATTTTACTGTTTTTAGATCAGATTTCAGGCATCTGCAGTATTTTGCTTTTATTTGAGTGATTAATCACTGTCATTTCTCTTCCAGGTATGCCCACCTTGAAGTTTTGTTCATCTCTCTGATAGGATATCTATTTCAGTCTCCTAGCTTGATCATCTTCATGGCTTCTGACTTTTCTCCCAGTGTTTGATAAAGCATTTGTCAAAACTCATTTTCACAGCCACATCTCCTTCCTCAGCGAGTGCCCTTAGATCATCCTTACTCCGATTCCAACTGAAGTTTCATCCTCCATGTTTCAAATCCACTCAACATTACAAGTATCTCTGAGACATACAATGCTCCTCAGAGAGTTGTTCTTGCTGCATCCTGAGATCCAAACTCAGTGCTATGCACTACCACATGCACATACTCAACTTCTTCGTTCATTAGCACCGTCTCACACTTTCTCAAAGCTGTCATCGACCCCAGTTCCAATTTATTCTTTGTCTAATTCAAGTTTTTGACAATAATTTTATCTCTTCCTTTCAAGTGTTAAGGAATGTAAGCCCACAGGGACTGATGGCCCTCTGGGTTCTTCCTCCTCCTCATTTCCCTTGATTCCGTCACTTCTTCTAATGTCACCGCTTGCTATGTATTCACTGTATGCTCTGATCTTCCCTGCTGTGGTGTTAAACGATCTGTGAACAGAAAAGGATTTAGTTTTATACCTTTATGCCCCTATTTTAATGAATTTCTGATATGACATGACAATGAACTCTTCTTCCATCACCTTCGCCTTGATGCCAACTTCTTGGACAAAAATCCTGCCCCGTCCCAGGACCTTTTTTGGCCCATCTGAAATACTAGCCCTCAACCTGGAATACTCCTACTGGCCTTTTCTGTGGTCTTGATCTCTTCTTCAAGAAGTTCTGAAGAAGAGTCATATCAGACTCAAAATTTTAATTCTGTTTTCTTCGCCACAGTTACTGCCAGACCTGCTGGATTTCTCCAATACTTTCCACTTTTATTCCAGATTTCAAGCATCTGCAACATTTTGATGTTAAACATCCAGGTGAATCTCCTCTGCACCCTTGCCGGTGCACATCCATTCTTCTTACGGAATGGTAATCTGAACTGTATACAGTACTCCAGCTGTGGACTAACCAACGTCCTAAACATCCTATATATCGTGGGGTAAATTTCTGGGTACATTCCAGGCATCAAACCCAAGTCTCTGTTGCTTAAGGCCAGTGTTAGGGACATTCTTGGAGGAGCCCATGGCGTGTACCTCTACCCATACGGAATTTATACTTCCAGATACTGCATATGTGCGTGGTCAGCACTTCCACACAGTCCTGATGCAAACCATAATGCATGTCACAGGAATATAAGAATATTAGGACAAGAAGCAAGAATAGGCAATTCAGCCCCTTGAATCTGCTCTGCCATTTAATATGATCATGGCTGACCTCATTTTCCTGTTTGCTCCCCGTAACTATTTACCCCACTACGTATTAAAAATCTGACTATCTCATGCTTAAATTTATTCAGTGTCCCAGCATCTACTGCTCTCTGGGGTAGTGAATTCATGAACCTTTGAAAGAAGTAATTCCTCCTCATCTCTGTTTTAAATCTGCTACCCCTCAGCCTGAAACTGTGATCTCTCATTCTAAATTACCCCATAAGGAAAACATTCGCTCTATGTCTACTTTGTCAATCCCCTTAGCATCTTATATACCTCATTACATCTCTTCTCATTCTTCTAAACTCAAGCAAGTATAGTCCTCAATCTCTCCTCATAAAACAAGCCTTTCACCTCTGTAATACTCTAGATGCAGTTTCATCAATGCCTGATAGAATTGCAACAACACTTCCCTACTTTTATACTCCATCCCTTGAGTGATAAATGCCAAAATTCCATTTGCCCTCCTTTATTACCTGCTGTACCTGCATTCTAGATTTCTGTGACTCATGCACGATGACATCCAGATTCCTTTGCACCAAATCATTTTGAAGTTTCTGGCTGTTTAGAAAATAAGTTTCCTTTTTATTCTTCTGACCAAAGTGGATTCCCCATAGTTATCATGTTAAATCCATCTGCCAAATTTTGGCCCATTCACCATATTCATTTGTAAATTTCTTATTTTTTCATTTCAACTTACTTTCACATCTATGTTTGTGTCTTCAGCAAAATTTGACTAATGTACATTGTGTCCCTGCATCTAAGTCATTGTAAATAGTTGGGGCCCAAGGACTGAAACCTGTGATACCCCACTAGCTACAACTTGTCAAAAGCGCATATATCGCATTTGCCTCTCTTGGTACTGAAAGACTTTTATTTTTGTTTATAAAGTGTGCAATTCTGAGCAGACAAAAAGAATTCCTTAGAAGTAGTAATGATCTTTAAATCATTGATATGACTTAAACAAATGCAATTACTTACATTGATATGAATGTCTTCACAATTTCTGTGCTGTTAGGAGGCTTGTCTGATATTTAAGTTGGAGAAGCTGCAATTTCCTTCAGCAAAATATTGTGAAAACTAATGACATACTGTGGAAATATATTACCTTCTTATTTCTACCTTCAAATTTAATGTCCAAAGATAGTGAGTTTGAGCTCTAAAGAAACAGAGGCATATTTGACAAGCTGAAAGCTTTTCCATAATAATTTGTTCACATTTCTTTATGAAAATAACTTTCATTCTGAATAAAACTGTATGAAGATTCAGTCCTCACTTATAAGTGATTGTTCGTTGTTATAAAATGTATCACTAATTAAAAGTCAAGGTTCATTTCCGCTCACACAAATTTCCCTACATCTTTTCAAAACACACTGACTGGGATCTGGCTGTATGGATTTCAGTATTCATTAATGATATATGTGCCTGCGCAGAGACTTTGTCAGGTCGTTTCAGACCCAGAGAAACATGACAGAAATCCCACTGGGCATTCAAATACCACAAACATACTTTCTCGCAGTGGTCATTGAAATGGTGTTGATTGGAAACCCTGGCCAGTCTTCCCCGCCAACCACTACATATACATACTTAGCCGAGGGAAAGTGAATCATGCATTTTGAAAGTGATCCCACTGAATTCGACTTGTATATTTCACTGCTGGCGGCAAATAAATTGTGATATTATAGACACTTATAGTATTAGTTGATGTATGCTACTCTTCCTTTTAGTTTTTGCTTGCCTATGAGTCCAAATCACCTCCCATTGAAGGCCAAATGCTAAGACTGACAGATTGTTGCAATGAAATCTAGTTTTAAGCTAAATAAAGGTGGGGACGGTTTTGGAGAGGACTTATGTAGGCTAACAAAGCAGAAGGATATGGCAGCATTGTAGGGCAGCTATTTAAATAATGATTCTGTGAGGGGGCAGGAAATAGATTTTCAATCAGTAAGCAAATCAGAGTTATGGGGAAAGGCAGAAAAGTAGAGTTGAAGATTGTCGAGGTGTTGAACATCAGGCCAGCCATGACCTCATTGAATGGCAGAGCAAGATCGATGGGTCAAATGGCATACTTGTGCTTCATCTTATAGTCTGTGGAAGAGACAGAGTGTACAAACATATTTTAAAAACTGCACATAGGGAAATTAATTAAATGTGTACAGTATTCAGGACAAAATAAATGAACTAACAGCACAAGCAGTATTTAATAAGTATGATCCTATAACCATAGGAAGATATGGTTATAAGGAGACCAAAGATGGGAACTAAATATTCAGAGATATTTGACTTTTCAAAAGGACAAGTACGAAGGAAAGGGTGATGGGGTACATTTGTTAGAACAAGACGGAATAAGTGTGATAGCAAGAAAAGTTCTTGGATTGATGGATTCAGAATTCATATGGTTGGAGGTAGGATATAAAAGGGGAAGAAAACACTAATGGGAGTAGCCCCCTAAGAGTAGCTTTACTGTATGATAGGGAATAAATCAAGAGGTAATGATGGCAACTAAAAAAGACAGTACATTAACCATGTGTCACTTTAACCTTCATGTAGATTGGGAAAATCAAATTGGCAGAATTACCCATGAGGAATATTCATAGAGTGTATTCGGGATAGTGGATCCAAACAAGGATCAGGCTATTTTAGAGCTGGTAATGTGTTGTGAGTCAGGTTTAATAAATATGAGGAAACAGTGATCATAACATCGAGAATTCAGCATTCAGTGTTAAAGGGAGGAGTTTTGGTGGGAAACAACCAAGCTAAATTGAGGTAACAGGAATACAAAATAATGAGGGCAGAGATAACTGTATTGGACTAGAAAAGCATTTTAGCAGAAAAGATGAACAACGGCAGACATTTAAGAACACTGTTAATAACCTGCAACAAAGATATATCCCAGTGAGGAAAAGGAAAAAAGAGAGATATATAAAAAAGAGAAAAAGCCAAAATGAACATAAGGCCCTTAGAGAAAGAGGATCGGGAAATAATAGAGAGTCAGGAAATGGCAGCAGAGTTGAATAAATACTTTGCATCACTCTTCACAGTAGAGAATACGAACAGTGTTCCAAAAATATTGAATAATCATGGGGCAAAAGGTGCAGAGGAAATAAATA
The DNA here is from genome assembly GCF_021869965.1 of Rhincodon typus. NCBI lineage: Eukaryota > Metazoa > Chordata > Chondrichthyes > Orectolobiformes > Rhincodontidae > Rhincodon > Rhincodon typus. The sequence goes on from NC_063335.1 coordinate 120,080,342, forward strand.
CAATAACTATCCGAGAGAAAAGTACTAGGGGAACTAATGGGGCCAAAGACTGATAGATCCCCTTGACCTGATGAATTGCATCCAAAGATATTAAAGGAAGTACCTACAGAGATAGTTAATTCACCAAGGAAGTTAAATATGATATCAGGTTGAAAGAAAACTATACAATGTAGCAAAGATTAGTGGTAAATTCTTAGCAACTTTCCAAGAATCCTTAGATTCTAGAAAAACTCAGAGCACTGAAAAACTGCTAATGTAACACCCTTATTTAAAAAGGAAGGGAGATTTTAAAAAAAACAGTTAACTATGGGCCAGTTAGCTGAACATCTGTAATGAGGAAATGTTTGAGTCTGTTATAGATTACACTATAAAAGAGCATTTAGCAATACATAATCTAATCAGAGTCAGAAAGGCTTCACAAAGGGGAAATCACGTATCACAAGTGTATTTGAATTCTTTGAAGAGGTAACAGGCAGGATAGTTACAGGGCAATGAATAGATGTAATATGTCTTGATTTTTAAAAGGTGCTCATTAAGGTACTGCACACAAGGCGACTTAATAAGCCCATGATGCTGGGGGCAACATATTAATAAGGGTAAAAGATTGGCTAACTGATAGAAGACAGGGAGTTGGGATAAAGGGGGTATTTTCAAAATGGCAACCTGCAACTAGCAGACTGTCACAGGAATCAGTGTTGGGGCCATAATTATTTACAATATATATTAAAGTCTTGGATGAGGTAAGTGAATGTACTATCACCAAGTTTGCATATGATATAAAAATAGGTGGGACCGCAAGTGGGGAGGATGACACAAGGAGTCTACAGAGGGATATTGATAGGTTAAGTGAGTCAGCAAAAACTTGGCTGATGGAATATAATGAGGGAAGAAAATGTGACGTTCTGCACTTTAGCAGGAGGCATACAGAAGGTGGATATTATTTGAATGAAGAAAGACTAAAGAAAACTGCAGCACAGAGGGATTTGGGGGTCAACTGGACTTTCACTCCTGCTAAATTGTTCCCCAGAAGGAAATCAACTCCATCCACAGGTAACTTCTAATCTACGCCAACTATCACTAATCCAGACAAATCACACTCCAGCTGGACTTTGTACTCAACACTGTGGCTTTCATTCAACACTTTAGAGGGAAGACTGAATTCTTCTCCAGGAAGTGGGTTTGAATAGTCCTTATATCTCTTAATATTGTCATGGGACTGGACACTTCCTTGAAGTAAAAGAGGTTACCTTTGCTTTCAATAAAAATCATTCATATTTATCATCTTTCCTTCGTATTTCTTCTGTACACCCAGCAGTTTTACCTCCAGATTCTTCGTTGTAGTCAAAGCTACTATCTGATGTGTGGCCTTTTCGTTTTGAGTTTACTTCTCGGACTTGTCCTTACAAACTCCAATAAGTCCCATGGGTTTCCCTCTCAAATTCCAGCATCCTGAATGAATGTGTTATCTGGCGTAATCATTGTTATAATGGAAACACCTTAGCTTCACAACTATCTATTCCTTATATTGGCTACTCGCCTTCCTTTCACTGTTTCATTTTTTATTCCTTCTAAATTTATGAAGGTGATAGGATAAAGGTTTAAATTTATGAATTAGCTCATAAGCACCCACCATTGTTGGCACCTTTCTAGTAGTTGCAACCCTTTGGTCCTCAACATGAGTTCTTATTACGGAAGGTACTGAGTTTTTAAATTCCCCGAGAAGAATCTCTCCAAGAACTTCATAAATGGTTTCAGCTTCTAATGCTCATATCCACCTGTCAAAGTTAATTTTCTTAACCCTTTCAAATTCAGCATAGATTTGTCTAGATTGTTTCCTTAAATTCCAGAACCTTTGCCTCTATGCCTTAGGCACTGACTCATATGCAGCCAATACAGTCCTCTTCACTGCATCATAATCCTGAGAAACCTCCTCTGACAGTTAAGCATAAATTCTGGTCTTTACCTGTTAACTTGCTCTGCATAAGCAGTGTTCAGTCCTTTTTTGCCAGATTAATTTGTCTAACCATTTTCTCAAATGACCTGATGAATGCCTCCACATCCTGTTCCTCAAATTTTCACAGAGCCTCTGAAAACAAACATTTCTTTACCAGACTTCAAATTATGACAGATTCTCAGCATCTGAAGTATCCTGTTTGATCTGCATCATTTTAAGCTGATATTCATATTCTCCCACTTTCTCTCTGTCTTGTAGTTGTATTTAGGGGAGGCAATGGCCTAGTGATATTATCGCTGGACTGTTAATCCAGACACTCAGGTAATGTTTTGGGGACCTAGGTCTGAATCCTACCACAGCAGATGGTGGAATTTGAATCCAATAAAAAATCTGGGATTAGGAACGTATTGATGACCATGAAACCATTGTCGATTGTCAGAAAAACCCATCTGGTTCACTAATGCCCTTTAGGGAAGGAAATCTGCCATCCTTACCTGGTCTGGCCAACATATAATTCCAGACTCTCACAATGTGGTTGATTCTTAACTGTCCTCTGAGATGGGCAATAAATGCTGGCCTAGCCAGCAATGCCCTCATCCCATGAATTAATAAAAAATATTCTAGTTTTCTCATTTCCATTCCTTTCAATTCCATTTCCTGTATTCTTAATTCTGTTTTCTTATCCTTGCCTTTTTCTGCTCTCTCCTTGTTCTTTGCTTGCCTTTGAATTCTATCTCCAGTTTATATATTCCCTCTGCACGCTGATTTAACCCTAACTGAATATGACATGATTCCAATGTTACTCTACCCAGAGTACTTGGTCTCTCTTGTGTTTTCTCTAAACCCAAGTGCCATGCTATTACCTCAGTTAGTATCTACATTCTTAGTTCTGCCAGGCAATGCTGCCTCCAGTTTACTCACTAAGTCAGTAACCTGGTATTTGAAAGTTTCCTTAAGATTACCAGGGAAAACTGCCACCTGCAGGAAATCATTTGCCATTTGCAGCACCATGCCTTAAATGCAGTAAGTAACCTGGCATTTTCCTCCACCTGTATTATTGACAAATACCACATCCCAACCTTCATTGCTTCCATTTCAATTCAATCCTGGACAAGCTCCCAAACTTTGTTACACTTCACGGGGAAGTGTGCTCAAAGTTAAGCCCAACCTACTCCCAGAGTCATCACAAAAGTTTAGGATTTTAAAAAGTACGCAGAATTCCCCAATTTACTTGATTTTCAGAGCCAAGTTGACAGAAAGTGCAGACCAGGTTTCTATACTTAACAATAATTACTATATATTACAAATAGATACTCCAGCTGCAGGTGAACAATTCTGAATCATTGACATGTAACTCCACAGTTAAAACATCAACACCCCCTCCCCCTTATAAACTCCCCCTCCATACACACATATATAGAAAGACACAAAAAATTGGGTAAGAGCAGAGAGAAAGACTGAGAGGCAGTTCAGCGGTCCCTGTTCACAGGATTTATTGAAATGATTCTTGTGCTGATCAGAGCCCTGATTCTTGATCTCCCTCCTCTAGATGCTTTCACTTGTTTGCAGGAGGCACAGACTGACTAGTCTACAGTTAGAAAGGTTTCTGACCAATTAGTTAAAAGTCCCAGCTTACAGCAAAGGCTGAAAGAAAAATAAACTGGCTTTCTTCAAGTTTAAAGTGTTTTTTTCTCTGCACAGAAAAGAGACAGCTCCTGAGCTTGGGGATATTTGATGGCTTCTCACTATCTTGTACACAGTCCCAAGCTGTTCAGTTACCTGGGAGCCAATTACATATTCCCTGGCAGGCAGAAGCCTTTGTCATTGGTAATTGGTTACTAGTTCCCAGATCTGTAAGCTAGTTGTTGCTGGTTGAATCTCTATTTGTACACAGTCCTTGGCTCTAGCTTGTCTGCAAAATCAACCACACTTGCTTAAACTGCAGTTAGTGTCTGATTACTTGCTTTTAACAAATAATGCAATCCTTCAACAAACCTTAGCTTTTAAAAAAGTCCTTTTTTCATTTCAGTCTCAATTAAAAATAAAGCAAAACAAAAAGATAAGGCCTTTACATGAATCCTTATTCAGTCAGCTGCAAGATGTTCTGTGGGAGAATGAAAGCAATGTACAGCCTGCTACCAGGCATCCCTAAAAAAGTGGTTTATACCTTTATTACAAAAAATCTGTCTAATGCAGCAGGTGATGAAGAAGTTATCTGTGCTGAAAAGCAATCAAAAGCAATCAATGAGAAATGCATGCAACACTGCTAAATGAGGCCCAACAACCAAATGTTTCAGATCTTTCACTGGTGAAATCAGGTAGGCACCCGGATCAGTCCACCCACCACCTGCCCAATATATGCTTCACTTCAACATCATGCCAAGCAGCAAATTAAATATTACATGGTCAAAATATTAATAGGTTCCCAGAAACCAAATAGTAAATAAGCACCTGCTCATCAGTATTGTTTTCCTACCTGTCTTCGAAAATGAGTTGTGATTTCAGAGACCCTGGGGTCAGCTAAATTGCGGAGATTTCCCACACCGTTAATTCTGCCAAGAGATCTGAACTGTGTGGTTAACTTAAAATTCACGGCATTCAAGTACATCATCCCACCGTGAAGCTTGATGAAAGGTTGTTTCATTCAAAAGTTCTGTAATCTGTATAACATTGGAGGAACTGCGTTCGAAGATTGTGTTACCTTCTTCATGGCTAGTTTCAGTTTTATTTTATTAATTACCTAAATCTGAACAAGTAGTGTTAGCTGAAGTACGCAGGTTCTTCAGGTTTCTAAAACTTTAGATTTTGTGAATGAGAGAAGATGATGCTGGGCTTCCCTTTCATTTCCAGTGGTATTACACACTCAAATTGGGAGTAGCTGGTAGAAATGAGATATCATATGCATCTTACATAAGATGCCATTAATGGACTTCGAAGACCACATATTTTGGATTTTTAGAGACTCAATCTGCTTTGGAAAGTAAAATTTTTGATGTAAACACAATATAAAACATAACTGTAACAATATCCTTTGTGTATCTGGACACATTGGAATCCAGAATCAGCTATTTAAACTTATTTAACTACAGAAATAACTGATCAAAACTCAACAGTACTCAATATTTATCCTTGGCTTCATTACCTCCCTTTGGCTTTCTATTCATGTTGTCTCAATCATTAACAAGGACATCTCCAACCAATTCTTCGTACTTCACCAGCCACATCTTTCCAATCAAATTTCAGACTCTTTTTCAGCATCAGAAAACTATAATCAAAGCAACAAATGGCATAATCTGCGACTGTAACCTTCTCATCCTCGCTGGCATTTGATATGGTGGACTACGCTGTTCTCCGCACGTGTCCTCCACGGGCCCATTCAATAGGAATTCTCACACTTAGTTCATCTCTGGTTTATTCAAGTGTAGCTAGTGTATCTCCAGTAATGAATTTTCCTCCAACCCTGTAGTGTTCTCTGTATCACCTTCCTTGATGCCTTCCTCTGCAATACTCATAATTTGCCAATTAATGACAGAATGTAAAGAGATGAGTTCAGCTTCTATCTGTTTACTATTGACACTGCCTGCCGCTCACATGCCTTCATAAACTGAAATGAGATGAAGAATGAAAACCATTATCTTTGAGCCCTGCTACAAACTTCATACTCTTCCCAATTACTTATCTCTCCTCCCTTTCTGCCTCAGAGGGAATATCAATGATCTATTCGACTCTGAATTAAGCTTTGAGCCAATAACACTGCCATCCGAACATGATCTTACAACACTGCATACCTTCAACTACTTCAATGGTTGTTCACCTTTTCTCTGTAAAGTTTATCAAAAACTCTACTATCCAGTCCAATCCTGCATATCGTTGTACTTGCTTAGTATTTCAATCCTCTGTGAACTACTTATAGCTTCAAATCCTAAACTATCATTCTTGGATTTAAGACCTTTCATGGTCTTACCCATATCTCAGTAATCACAGCAAAAATAACAATCCACAACATGCCATTTCTCTGCCAATGGTCTCTTGCCCATCCTACCTTCCCTTTGCTCCTCTATTTGGTAGCTGTATCTGCAGCCTCTAGACTTCACGCGCTGGAATTCCCTTCTTAAATGTACTCAATTCCATTACACTTGCTTATGACTTCTGGAAAACACACCTCTTTACTAAATTTGTCGTACATCCCTACAAATATCTCCTTCAACCTGGTTTTTGTATTTACACCTTTGCGAAATAAAGACTACATCCTTTTACGTTTCTCTATTTTTGACATTAAACTAAAATGACAAAGGGGTGTTTCAAAGAATGAAGGACTGAGGAAGGAATTGCTGCACTTTTGAAAACAAATTACTGGAACTCTTAGTTGTGTTTACACAGTTGCTTTGCAAGCAATGAGGGAGGAGAGACAAGATGACAAGGGTATGTATGCAGATTGAAATCTGGTCAGCAACAGGTTGCTGAGTGGTTTGCACAGATGCATGTGTGCACCTGTGTGTGTGCCTCTATATCTCTGCACGCAAGTAGCTCATTCCTGGAGACAGTTAGTCATTTTTTCCCACCAATTACTATAAGCTGTTGCCTCTAACCAGTGACTGTGAAACTGAACAATTAATACGTTAGTCTCCTGTATTTCCAGCAAATAACTAAAAGAACCTGGAAGGAAGCAGTTTGGAGACAGAGGTCCTGGGCAGAAATAGGAACATTTCATCAAAATCTGCGGACTGGTGTTCTTGAACAGTGCTTCCCAGTTTTTTATCCTCAAACAAAACACCGATGATTTTTATTTGAGACAACAAGGTGCAGGGCTGGATGAACACAGCAGGCCAAGCAGCATCATAGAAGCAGAGAGGCTGACGTTTCGGGCCTTGACCCTTCATCAGAAAAGGGGGAGGGGAAGGGGGTTCTGAAATAAATAGGGAGAGAGTGGGAGGCGGATAGAAGATGGATAGAGGAGAGGATAGGTGGAGAGGAAACAAACAGGTCGAAGAGGCGGGGATGGAGCCAGTAAAGGTGAGTGTAGGTGGGGAGTTAGGGAGGGGATAGGTCAGTCCAGGGAGGACGGACAGGTCAAGGGGGCGGGATGAGGTTAGTCGGTAGGAGATGGAGGTGCGGCTTGAGGTGGGAGGAGGGGATAGGTGGGAGGAAGAACAGGTTAGGGAGGCAGGGACGAGCTGGACTGGTTTTGGGATGCGGTAGGGGGAGGGGAGATTTTGAAACTTGTGAAATCCACATTGATACCATTGGGCGGCAGGGTTCCCAAGCAGAATATGAGTTGCTGTTCCTGCAACCTTCGGGTGGCATCGTTGTGGCACTGCAGGAGGCCCAGGATGGACATGTCGTCTGAGGAATGGGAGGGGGAGTTGACATGGTTCGCGACTGGGAGGTGCAGTTGTTTATTGCGAACCGAGCGTAGGTGTTCTGCAAAGCGGTCCCCGAGCCTCCGCTTGGTTTCCCCGATGTAGAGGTAGCCACACCGGGTACAGCGGATGCAGTATACCACATTGGCGGATGTGCAGGTGAACATCTGCTTGATGTGGAAAGTCTTCTTGGGGCCTGGGATGGGGGTGAGGGAGAAGGTATGGGGGCAGGTGTAGCACTTCCTGCGGTTGCAGGGAAAAGTGCCGGGTGTGGTGGAGCTGGAGGGGAGTGTGGAGCGGACAAGGGAGTCACGGAGAGAGTGGTCCCTCTGGAAAGCAGATAAGGGTGGGGAGGGAAAGATGTCTTTGGTGGTGGGGTCGGATTGCAGATGGCGCAATTGTCGGAGGATGATGCGTTGGATCCGGAGGTTGGTGGGGTGGTACGTGAGGACGAGGGGGATTCTTTTTTGGTTCTTATTGAGTGGACGGGGTGTGAGGGATGAGTTGCGGGAGATGTGGGAGACATGGTTGAGGGCGTTCTTGACCACTGAGGGGGGGAAGTTATGGTCCTTGAAAAACGAGGACAACTGAGATGTACGGGAGTGGAATGCCTCATCCTGGGAGCAGATGCGGTGGAGGCGAAGGAATTGGGAATAGGGGATAGCATTTTTGCAGGAAGGTGGGTGGGAGGAGGAGTATTCTAGGTAGCTGTGGGAGTCGGTGGGCTTGAAATGAATATCGGTTTCTAGGTGGTTGCCCGATATGGAGACAGAGAGGTCCAGGAAGGGGAGAGAGGTGTTAGAGATGGTCCAGGTAAACTTAAGGTTGGGGTGGAAGGTGTTAGTGAAGTGGATGAACTGTTCGAGCTCCTCGTGGGAGCACGAGGCGGCGCCGATACAGTCATCAATGTAACGGAGGAAGAGGTGGGGTTTGGGGCCAGTGTAGGTACGGAAGAGGGATTGATCCACGTAACCTACAAAGAGGCAGGCGTAGCTTGGGCCCATGCGGGTACCCATGGCCACCCCCTTTGTCTGTAGGAAGTGGGAGGAATTGAAAGAGAAGTTGTTGAGGGTGAGGACGAGTTCGGCTAAGCGGATGAGGGTGTCAGTGGAGGGGGACTGGTCGGGCCTGTGGGACAGGAAGAAGCGGAGGGCCTTAAGGCCATCTGCATGGGGAATGCAGGTGTAGAGGGACTGGACGTCCATGGTAAAGATGAGGTGTTGGGGACCGGGGAATTGGAAATTCTGGAGGAGATGGAGGGCGTGGGTGGTGTCACGGACATAGGTAGGGAGTTCCTGGACCAAGGGGGAGAAAATGGAGTCTAGATAGTTGGAGATCAGCAGGAGCAGGCGGAGACAATGGGTCGACCAGGGCATTCAGGTTTGTGGATTTTGGGAAGGAGATAGAAGCGGGCAGTGCGAGGTTGGGGAACGATGAGGTTGGAGGCCGTGGGTGGGAGGTCACCTGAGGTGATGAGGTTGTGGAATGGTTTGGGAGATGATGGTTTGGTGCGCAGGGGTGGGGTCATGATCAAGGGGGCGGTAGGAGGAGGTGTCGGAGAGTTGGCGTCTGGCCTCGGTGATGTAGAGATCAGTGCGCCATACTACAACTGCGCCTCCCTTGTCCGCGGGTTTTATGGTGAGTTTGGGATTGGAGCGGAGGGAGCGGAGGGCTGCACGTTCTGCGGGGGAGAGGTTGGAGTGGGTGAGAGGGGTAGAGAGGTTGAGGCGATTGATGTCTCGACGGCAGTTGGAGATGAAGAGGTCGAGGGAGGGTAGGAGGCCTTGGGGTGGTGTCCAGGAGGAGGGGGTGTGTTGGAAGCGGGAGAAGGGGTCAGTAGAGGGAGGGTTAGGTTCACGGTTGAAGAAGTAAGCGTGGAGGCGGAGGCGGCGGAAAAACTGCTCTATGTCCAAGCGTGAGTGGTATTCGTTGATCTGTGGGTGGAGGGGGACAAAGGTGAGCCCTTTACTGAGGACTGACCGTTCGTCCTCAGTAAGGGGTAGGTCTGGGGGGATGGTGAAGACTCGGCAGGGCTGGGTGCTGCTGTCTCCTCTGGAGCTGCTGGCTGTGGAGGCAGTGGGCGGAGCGTCGTCTGCGTCGGCTGTGGGCAGAGTTGCATCGGCGTCGGCTGTGGGCGGAGTTGCGTCGGCGGTGGGTGGAGTTGCGTCCGTGTCGGTGATGGGCGGAGCGGCATCGGCGGTGGGAGGAGCGGGGTAGGCGGCGGCAGTAGCGGTGAGGGTGGTCACGACTTCAGTGTCGGTGACAATGGCAGCGATGGTGTTTGCTGTCCCGGAAGTGGGGAACCCGGCGATGGCGGATGTGACGTCATCTGTGGGTTCTCCGATAGTGGCCTCATGGCCAATGGCGGCGGACACATTGTGGGGAAGGTCCTGGGTACGGCTGGGGATTTGGGGGGTGGAGGAAGCCCGTTTTGGGTGGTGGGCACCAGTAAGTTTACTGTATTTATGGTTTTTAGTGCCCAATAAAGCTGAGTAGAAATGTGAGTTCAGGTTGTGGATCCTACGAAGAATAAAAAACAGGAGAGGTCCTTTGCAGATCTGGGAGAGGGAGGCTCTGAGCTGGGGTAGGCTTGATTGTAGTGTCTGGAGATGCCGGCGCATTGCTGAAAGTGTGTGTTTCAGGAATCGCAGGGAGAAACGCTTCTGAAGGATCTCAATGCCATGAGTGTAGATATTGTCACGGTTGGGGCCAAATTGGGAAGGCTTGAATGTGGATTGTAGGATGATTTTTATTTGCCTGTGTCTGTCCAAATGTGTGTGTAGAGGTTTTAGAAGGGGATTTCAACTAATACAGCTATATGTTGATACCTTATTGTTATTTACCTGTCATTAGAATTTACTCACTTGTAATAAATTCTAGTTCTTGTTAAGCACAGAAAGCTGGTCAATGTTTTCGACTAATGTGAGTCCATCAGACAGTAAATTGGGACTTTTGAGTGCTCTAATTAAATCTTTAATTTTTTGGTAACTCTGAGAATATCACAGTTCACGTATCAGCGCACTTTCCCAAGTGGGTCATGTCAATTAAGTGCTTTTGAACATTATTGTGTGGTAAGGGCACCAGATAAACGTAAATCGTTATTAAAATATCAGCTTGCAATGTTCAACAGTTTTATTTAAAGGCAATAGTTTTTTCTTACTTTTCATTGTTCCATCTTCTTCATCTTCATCACTGTTAATTACCATGGTCCCCAGGTCTGACTCTAGCATAGTACTGTTGTGTTCAATCATGGTTTGGGCACCTTCACTCATGGTACTAGTTGCTCTCATAGTGCCTGTGCCTGCATGACTCGTCTTCACCATGGTGTAAGAATCAATCTCATCTTCATCCTGCAGAATGTACAAAACATTAGCAATAAGGCTGCACACCTGTCTGGAATTTCTTTGTTAGAAGATCAGCATATACTGCTAGAAGTATACTTTTTAAAGTTCATTAACAAAGTGAACTATGTTTTATTGCGCAATCAGAACATTTGTGTGACGGAATTTTCATTCTAATTAGTAGTCCTGAGAAAGATGTAAAAGTATGCAATACTTTTGCATGACAGTTAATCCCCTAAAAATTCAGGTGAAAATAGTTGAAACCTACATGCAAATTTAGCAACAATATTGGAACTGTCATTATCTATTGTTTTAACCATCAACCGAGAGAATATTCAGAAAATCAGAATGCAAAAGCTGTATTTTTTGAGTGAGAATTACTTTTAATATTTTACCATACTTTTCAAAATCTATAGTATGTCTTTCCATGTGTTACAGTTAGAAATGAAGCAAATCACATTCTTAAATAATCACTATATTTAGCAAGAAAATAATTAGCACAAGCCCAACTATTTCTACAAAAGACATAAAATTGTGGACAGATGAACGAGTCTTTGATTTCTGGAATGACCACTCATAGTGGAAGGGGCATGATCAAGAGGCTAGAACTGGAAGAGACTAAGTATCTCAAAATGTTACAAGAGGAGAGGAATTTGGAAACAAGGATGAGAATTTTAAAATCAAGGCATTGATTAACCAGGAGTCAATGTAGGTCAGTGCATTTGAGTGATGCGTGAAGGGGGGATTTAATTTCCTTACACATTTTCCCTATTGGTCAGTTGAAGGAAAAGCTGCCCATACTCAGAATTCTTGCCGATCCCATTCTTGCAGTATCCCATTGCATATTGGTGGCAATCACAAGGTCCACAGGTGGTTTTTATTGGTTCAAAAATTGCAAGCAATGAGAACACAAGTGGCAACATCAATGGCTCAGCACATTTTGTTGCTCAGCACTGGTAACCATTGCTGAAATGGTTACTTGATAAATATAACACATTCCTGTATTATATAGAAATGCATATCAGATCTATGATAGTTATTGTTCCATGGCTCAATGCCTGGATAATATGCAATAATGATGTGACTGAAATGACTGCACAGAGGCCGGTATCCCTTCATCAAGTCACCCTTTATTTAGGTCGTAGACACACTCGCTGAGCCAGTGAGTTTGGTTGCAAACATTTCATCACCCTGCTAGATGACATCGTCAGTGCGCCTCCGGTGAAGCATTATTTGTTCAGCTTTGCTATTTATATGCCTCGGTTTGCTGGGGTGATTGGCATTACTTCCGGTTTTGTTTCTCAGTGGTTTGTTTACAGAGTCTAATTCAACCTGTTTGTTGATGGAGTTCCGGTTGGAATACCAGGCCTCCAGGAATTCCCTATCGTGTCTCTGTATGTCTTGTGCGATTATCGACGTGTTGACCCAGTCGAATTTGTGTCCCTCATCTTTATGTAGTGAGATAAGTGAGAATTGGTTGGGACAGAACACCGACGCTTCACCGGAGGCGCATTGATGATGTTACCTAGCAGGGTGATGAAACATTTGCAACCATACGTTTGCCACTGGCTCAGTGAGCATGTCTACAACCTCATCCACAACCCAAGCTACAAATCTTCTCGAAAACTTTAAACACCCTTGATTTACTTGTGCACAGTACACGCACTGTGGCCAGCCAGCTTGGAGTCAATCTCCTGGGTGTAGAGAACCATGATTGTTGCTAAATTTGCATGTAGGTTTCAACTATTTTCACCTGAATTTTTGGGGGATTAACTGTCATGCAAAAGTATTACATTTACAGTTCTACAGCCTGTCTAATCTTATCATCCCTCGTAGCCTCCTAAATGGTACTCTACACCCATCTCCCCCACGACGATGGCATCTCTGCAACAGCCTTAATACCAACAACTGCCAATTTCCAGACGCCATCCTACAACTCATCCGCTTCATCCTCAACCACAACGTTTTCACCTTCGTCGACCGGTTCTTCATCCAGACACATGGAACAGCCATGGGAAGCACATTTGCTCCCCAATATACCAACGTTTTCATGCACAGGTTCAAATAAAATTTCTTTGCTGTACAGAACCTCTGACCAGCGCTATACACCAGATACATTGATGACATTTTATTCTTTTGGATTCATGGTGAGGAATCACTGAAAAAACAACATAGTGATATCAACAAGTTTCATTCCATCATCAGACTTACCATGGACCACTCTTCAGAATCAGTCTCTTCTTGGACACATCAGGGATGGACACCTCAGTACCTCACTCTACAGCAAGCCTACGGATAATCTCATGATGCTGCACTTCTCTAGCTCCCACCCTAAGCATATTAAAAAGGCTACGCATACACAGGATCTGTTCAGATGGGGAGGAATGCGACAGACACCTGAAAGTGCTGAAGGACACCCTCATAAGAATAGAATACAATGCTCAACTCATCGATTGTCAGTTCCAACGTGCCACACCTCCTCAGAAGACAGACACGGAATACGATCGATAGGGTACCCTTCATCGTCCAGTACTTCCCGGGAGTGCAGAAACTACACCATGTTCTTCGCAGCCTTCAACACATTATCGATGATGATGAACACCTTGCCAAGATCTTCCCAACGCGTCCACTTCTCACCTTCAAACAACCGCCAAACCTTAAAGAGACTGTTGTTCGCAGCAAACCACCCAGCCTTCAGGACAACATCGACCACAACATTACATAACCTTGTCATGGCAACCTCTGCAAGACATATCAGATCTTCGACATGGATACAACTATCACACATGGGAACACCACCCACCACATGCACGGCAGATACTCATGTGACTCAGCTAACGGGTCTATCTCATACGCTGTAGGCAAAGATGTCCCGAGGCAAGGTATATCGGCGAGACCATGCAGGTGCTACAACAACGGACGAATGGACACCACGCAACAATCGCCAGAAGGGATGTTCCCTCACAGTGGGGGAACAGTTCACTCTCACACACACACACACACACACACACACACACACACACACACACACAAATCTAGGGGGTGAATTTGCATTTTCAGATTTGTAATTGCAGATACATTCTATTTTGTTCAAAAGGCATACTTAACTGGGCATTTTATGAATTCATGAAAATATAACCAGTCTGACTCCAAGTTGATGCGCAGCCAGATTCTAAACAAGGTCTCACACCTAAAATGCAATGTCTGACCTGCGATGTCACCTCTGGTATACTGAGGGAATTGATAAAACCTTTAGTTATCTCGGGACAGTGACTAGAAAGAAATTCAGGAATTTGCATATTAATCCTTTTTAACTGATTAAAAATTTAACAGCCATCTTATGTTTGTTCAACACCACATCAGTTCTATGACCCTTTGAGCTTTTGCTTATAAATTCTGTGTCTGATGCTATCTCTCTCACCGACACCTGAAGAAAGAGTGAGACTCCAAAAGCTTGTGTCTTCAAATAAACCTGTTGGAATATAACCTAGTGTGGTGTGATTTTTGACCTTGTCCACCCCAGTCCAACACTGGCACCTCCACATCAATTTCTAGAATCAATAGAGTTACATGAAAACATAGAATATAGGAGCAGGAGTAGGCCCATTTGATCCTTTGAGTCTTCTCCAACATTCATTATGATCTTGCTGATCATCCAACTCATTAGCTGGTCCAGTATTACCATCAAGTGGAACCACAATAACAGATCCTCCATTCAAAGCACCCTTCTACTAATACAGCAGCGTTAAAGCAATAAAAGTGCAAAACTGTTCCACAAGAGGATGGTCAAATAAAATGTGACACAAAGTCGTGTGAAAAGAACTTGGGCAAATGACTAAAAGCATGTTCAAACAGGAATATTTTAAGGAACAGCTTAGAGCAAAGTGCAATAAAGAGGCAGGAAGATAAAGGAAGGAAATTTCAGAGCTGAGGGCCTTTGGAGCTCAAGGCATGGATGCTTAGAGATGAGCAATTAAAACTGGAAAATGAGTAGAATGTAGGGTGGATCAACAAGCTGAAGGAAGTTACAAAGATGAAAACGAGTGAGGTTGTAGAAGGACTGGAAAATAAGGAAAAGAATTTTAAAATCAAGGCCCTGATTAACCAGGAGACAATGCAGATAAGAGGCCTTAGGGTTGATGCATGAGCAGGACTTTATAAGAATTTATGCAAGTTTGAACATGGACAGCACCATTTTGGAAGGCCTCAATTTATGACGCCTATTTATCTTGAGCCATCTCCTGTATAGATTTAGACCATAATAATCTTTGAGTTTGTGATTAGGGTAATTCACAAGGGATTCACTAATTCCATGAACTAATTCTATTTTAGAAATGAACGTTATAGCCTGCTGGACCAGAACTTATGAGCATCATCCATAGAAATATTGCAGTGTTAACTACTGTTGAAACTCTGTATAATCTATGCAAGATGCAAAATTAAGATTACATAAAGACTCAGGAACACTATGCACCAATACATCTAACTTATCTTGTGCAATTTGAAGAATTAGTGTAATTTCGCATCCACGGGCAATTGATCATCACATTCCTCTTCCTTTGGGAACAAACATAATAACAATCACCTGCAAACAGACCTTGGAACCTTAGCTACTTATTAAGATCAATTCTGTCCTCATGTTTTGACTGCCTTCAACTTTCAAACATACAGGGTTGAAACTAATTCAGCATATACAGAACAGAAAAACTTCCAAAATATAACACAAATATATAATCATCTGAAAACTGAAACACAGAAAACAAAAACAGCAAATTTTGGGGACAAAGAGAAACAATATTTCAAAATAGTAAAGCATGTCCTGAATTGAGGGACAACAGTCCATCATAAAATGCATTGCCTGAAGAGAACACAGCTCAGAAGTCTATAAACTAATTCATGTATAATGATTCAAGCCATTCAAGTTTGGCAAGTCATACAAGTTGACATTTAATCATTTAATCTAAGTTGTATGTAATTCAAAATTTTATTTGATCAAATGGAGACAAAATCCGCTTCACGATTCAAGTTTGCCTCTTCAGCTTTCTAATATCATTTTAACATCATATAAGGTTCACGCATGTTTTCATCTTACAAAATTTAAAACTGCAGGGACCATTAAAGTAACTCTTCTTTCAAATTATTTTGATTGTTGTTATATCTGTTGATGGCATACACACGCTGAATTTAAATATAGATAAATACTTTTCATTTATCATGTGTCAACAGATCCAGAAAAGTTTACAATTCATTAACAAATTTCTTCCAAAAACATCCTTGTCATGTTGACAAATTACTTTAGTTGGGTTATGTTTAATTATGCTTTTTTAGAAATCATTTGTTCATTTTAGAAAAGTATTTGAAGGCCAAGAGAAATTATCAAATGAATATCTGAGAGTGCAGCAAATCTTGCACAGGCAGGAATTTTGAGTAAATAACCTGGACTACAGTAAGACATCAATATTCAGCTATCATTTCAACGCAACAAAAAGCCAGTGAGTCAGCTCATTGACAGCAATATAATCTTTCCCTTTTTGATTCATGGTATGGTGAAGGTCTCCACTGAAAATCAAAAACTGAAAATGTAGCTACCTCAACAAGTGATTGTGTTTTCACTTTTACTAATATGGTCATAGAGTCATACAACACGGAACCAGACCCTTCAGTCCAACTAGTTCACGCCGAATATAATCCCAAACTAGACGAGTCCCACCTGCCTGCTCCTAGTCCATATCCCTCCAAACCTTTCTATTCATGTGCTTACCCAAATGTCTTTTAAACATTGTAATTGTGCCCACATCCACCACTTCTTCAGGAAGCTCATTCTACTTGTGAACCACCTTTTAATTTGACTGCAATGTTTTGCTTAAACTACAATATAAGGCAGATTTGGATGCTGTTTGGGATTGTGGGCCACAAATAAAAGCAGTAAGAATAGATTAAGGATTTAGATCTAGATTAAAATGAACAAATTATTTCTAAAAGCATAATTAAACTTAATCCAACTAAAGACTATTAAACTAGATTTGAAACTGTAGAATATTTTCTCTTAAATATGATGTCAAACATAAGTGCTATGGCTGGATGTCTCTTAAACGGATCAATCAAACTGATGAGTTTAATTCATTCTCACTCAGATAATAAAATCATGAAGCACAGAAGGAGACAATCATGTCTTTGCCAAACGTTTGACAGAGCTTCCTAATTATTCCTATGCCTCTGTTCTGTCTCCATTGTCTCTATTTCAAGCATATTTCCAATTTCCTTTTGGAAGTAATTATGGAATCTGTTTTCTTCCATCCACCCCACCACCCCCCACCCCCCATCTCGCCCAGCTGTGTCTTGCTGGTTTTGTGCTCAGAAAATGTACCCATTTTCTCCTTTTCAAATCGATAATTTACACCTAATTTGCATATCTCTCCTCCACCACCATTATTACCAGCTTTGTCTTTTGCACTGGGCACTTTCACAATCTGTTCCATTTTTTCTTCCTCCCTTTCTGGCTACTGCATAAAAAACACCACTTTCAGGTTCCTTTCAGTTTCAAAGAAATCATCCTGGACTTGAAATGTTAGCTCTCTTTCTCTCTCCACAGATGCTGCCAGACTTCCTGAGTTTCTCCAACACTTTCTGTTTGTGCTATTATTTAAGTTATTAGACATGGCAACTTTGCTTCGACAGGAACTTTATTTAGAATCGACTATTCTCCCTGTGTATTTGAAGTACTGTAAATATTAATCTTCAGGTAATAGGTCATGCCAGAGTCACATTTAGTTAGTGATGCATACTGCCTCCCAGTTAAGCAACTCTTCAATTTTGAAATGCACAATGTAGGAGCAAATTACTGCAGATGCCGGGATCTGCACTGAAAACAACAAATGCAGGAGTCTCTCTCCGTGGATGCTGTCTGAACTGCTCTGATCTCCAGTATCTGTTGCTTTCAGTTTAAATACTCAACAATATTTTCAAATCTCTTCATGGATTAATCTTCCAAATCTCCCACATGCTGCCACGTTCTAAAGAATTTGCAATATACCAACAGTGCAGTAAGTACAGTAAATGGCATCTACTAAATAAGGATGGTTTGCCATATTTTGAGTGGTTCATCATCTCTGACTCTCAAAGCCCAAGAGAACTCGATTGTATTATTGTATTGAAATAACCAACTCTAAATAATTTCATCTTTGTGATGATGGTATACTTTGAAATATTTATGAATTCTAGACAAGGACTTGGCTGAACTTACTCTGTCTTCAACATCATCTACAACCTTCAGCCTTTCCAACAATTGTTTCCTGACAATCTCTCTAAAGTAGGTTTTAAATAGGTTAAAACTTTATAGTTTAGTCACGAAATGTTTCAGGATCAAGGCTGGGCTATATGACATTGTTAAGCTTTGTTTGACAAGAAATATATATAAACAAATCGAAAGATCAACACTGATAATTAAATGTGTAAATTAGAAACTGTATTTTACATCAACTTGCCATTTCTCTAAGAAACAGGTGTTGGCCACATGAGAACAAATGTAATTTACTTCCACTTATTTGTTTATCATTATTTTGAGGCTTGGCTATCAAGCTAGATTATTCACGGAACACTCATAAAAGAGAACTCTAAGTGCTTAAGAATCTTAGTATTATGAGGAGAAATACTTCAGTAAAAATTCTACTCATCTCTTCCAGTTGTTTATGATATATAATTTCTGGTTGGATAAATAACAACAGGATTCAAGGGCAGCCAGATGAACTTGTGAAAAGCAAAATATGCTTGACAAATCTAATCAAACCTTAAGTTTAAGAAGTTGCAAGTGGATAGGTATAAAGAATTAATTTGCTGTGTATATAGATTTGAGGAAATAGTTTACTAAGTTACTTCACAAGAGGTTTGTTCAAAAAACATATGTAATCTAAGAGGAATCATAGCACCATAAATAGAAAGTTGGTAAACACACAAGGACAGTATTTTTCTGATGGCAGAGTTTTTTGCTGTATCTCCTGAAGTGCCGACGATGTACATACGATCATCAATCACAGCAGTCTCACAGTTAATTAATCCTCAGGGGAGACTTTGTTAGCCAGAGATGGTATTTCCACCTGGCACTCAGGGAGAGAGCTGTCAGCCAGTCTGGCTCTGCTCTCGTAACAATGATCCACAGATTCTAGAGTACAAGGCTAGGTACATGCAAGGGATCTCATGCTAAGCAGCTGAGGTCAAATGGAGAGAATAGAGACATGGGGAGTTGAGGTCTAAATGAAGGGGCCTGAGTAAGGGAGTATCTTTGTCAGGCAGATTTTGTGCGACTGCCTGAAGTAGGAAGGGGATGCTTTTGAAGTAAGTGGCCCAATCCTGGTCCTCCCTCCTCCTATCCCTCATCTCATCCAGCCACCCTCAAAACTCAGGTTTGGGAAAGCAAGTGGTTGGATGTAGACAGGTTAAGTGAGTGGGCAAAACTTAGCAGATGGAATATAATGTGGGAAAATGTCAGGTTATGCACTTTGGCAGGAAGAAGAAAGGAAGTGAATATTATTTAAATGGAGGAACACTGCAGAAAGCTACAGAACAGAGAGATTTGGGAGTGCTTGTCCATGAATCACTAAAAACTAGCATCCAGGTTCAGTGACCAATGGGGATGGGAAACAGAATGTTGGCTCTTATTTCGAAGAGAATAGAGTTTAAAAGTAGTGTAGTTTTACTAATACTACACAAGGCATTTGTCACATCACAGCTAGAATACTGTTGAACAGTTTTGGGACCCTTATCTAAACAAAGATACAGTAGCATTGAAGGCAGTCCAAAGAAGGTTTGCAAGGTTGTGACCAGGTATGGAGGGTCTCATATGAGGAGAGGTTGAGTAGATTGGACCTGTCCAATCTAGAATATAGAAAATGAGAGGCGACCTTTATTGAAACATTCAAGATTCTTAGAGGACTTGGCAGGATAGATGTGAAAATCTTTTCTCCCTTTGTATGAGAGTCAACAACCATAGGGCATAATTTCAGAATTAGAGGTTGCACATTTAAAGCACACAATGCCAGGTTACAGACCTGGAGGCAGTAAAGACTGTAGATGCTGGAAGCTAGAGTCAATAAATGTGGAGCTGGAAAAGCACAGCTGGTCAGACAGCATCCGAGGAGCAGGAAGGTCAACGTTTTGGGCTTAAACCTTTCGTCAGGACCCCTGACAAAGGGTTTCAGCCCAAAACATTGACTTTCCTGCTCCTCGGATGTTGTCTGACCACCAGGTTACAGTCCAACAAATTTATTTGAAATCACAAGCTTTCGGAGTGCAGCCCCTTCAAATAAACAGGACTATAACCTGGTGTTGTGTGATTTTTGACTTTATCCACCCCAGTCCAACTCACCAGCACCTCCATATCATTTTAAGCAGATATGAAAAGGAATTTCTTCTCTCTCAGAGGGTTGTAAATCTGTGGAATTCTTTACCACAGAGGACTGTTGAAACTGGTTCATTAACAATATTCAAGGCTGACAGATTTTTTTTATTGGTAAGTGAATTAAGTGCTATGTGGAAAGGCAAGAAAATCAAGTTGAGGATTATCAGATTAGGCATGATTTCATTGAACTGCACAGCAAACTTGATGGGCTGAACTGCAGCTCCTATGTGTTTTGGTCTTAGATGGGCACTTCCGGTTGCTTTTGCCAGTTGTTCAAAAAACGCCTGGAGCAATTATTCCACAGTCTCAATCACTTAGGTGATAGCCACTGGCAATATTCTCATGTCTCATTTTATTAAACAGGCAAGCTGGCTATACTCACAACCCCAAGTCAAAAGATAGTTGGTTGAAGCCCACCTCCAGATGCTTGAGCACATACTCTCTGTATTAGTCCTGACAGAGTGCTGTACTGGGAATGGTGCCATTTTTTGGTTATGATATTAAACCAAGGTCCTTCCAGACTAATGCAGATCATGAAGCAGGTACTGCAGCAGGCTCCTTTAGGGTTTTGGTCAGTTCCAATAATTGCAAAATACTGCTCAAAATATTGATTTTTTAAAAAGTTGTTGTCAAAGAGAATAATGTACTCCTAATAGGCAAGGTAACTCACTATAATCCCAGAGGATGCTTGCTTATTAGAGAGAGAGAGACACGGTGGTAAGTTTAACATGAGGGTCACCATGACTCAGGTGAGGGATGAATTGAGAAGACAGGACCTTCATGTATGACCTCAGCTGGTATGGGAATTGAACCTACATTGTCAGCATCACTTTGTATTGCAAACCAGCCATCCAGACAATTGAGCTAACAGTGTCCCCACTAGTGGAAGCATCTTCTCAACACCTATCCTATCAAGCTCCCTCAGAATCTTGTATACTTCAACAAGATCACCCTCATTTTCCTAAACTCTAATGAATAAAGGTGTAACCTGTCTAGCTGTTCTTAATAAATTAACCCATTTATTCCAGGAATCTAGTGAATCTCCTGTGAACTACCTCATCCGCCAATGCATCCTTTTTTAAACACATGAACAAAATCTGTGCACTGTACTCTAGGTGCAGCCTCACTACATCACCCTGCACAGTGGTAACAAGTCTTCCCTATTTCTAAACTCCAACCTCCTAGCAATAAAAGCCAAATTTTCATTTGCCTTCTTAATTACTTGCTGCACCATCATGCTAACTTATGTATAAAAAAAAAACTCAGATTCCTCTGTACTGCAATTTTTGGAGTTTCTCTCCATTTAAATATAAGTTTGCCTTTTGATTCTTCATACTCAAGTATATACTTCAATCTTTGCTGCACTGAATCCATCTGCCAAGTGTTTTCCCCACTCACTCAACCCAGTTATATCCTCAGCACATCTAATTTTGTATAATCATCAAATCTAAACACACTGCACTCTACCCCTTCCTTGAACTTCCAAAACCTGTGTCACTTGCAGTCTCACACTCACATCCCTGATCACAGAACAAATTTGGTGTAATTAATCTAAGAGGTGGGACTGTCTCTTGAAACATGGTGTCCAGATAACTGCCACCTCCCTGATGTGGTACAGTGTCCTCAATTTAGACTGCTGCTCATCAACTCTGAGCCAAAATTGCATGAGCAGCCAACACTTGCTGCAGATATGGTCACTGTGGATCTCATCAGCAACTACCAACTCCCATACTACAGCTACAACATACCACCGACCCACCATCTCTTTTCTATTTAATTAACTGGATATCAAATATTGCAAAAGTGAATTTCCTAACTACTTTTTAGCTATCTTTGTGTCTCCTGATTTCAATCCCTTGGCCAATAACCTGTTTTCCTGTGATGTCTCACTTCTTCTCTGACAGACAGAAGTAGGTTGAAGGAGCTCTCTGCCACTGCTTTCTTGTCACTCACTGCTTCTCACACAGATCCGCTTTCCCAGACCACTTCATATTGATATTCATTTGCTCTCAGATTGCATCAGATTAGGACTGCAGAGGGCTGCCGAGTTTCAACTCCCTGATCACAAAGAGTAGGGTTCCACAAAGATAATCAATGAATATGCAACTTCTAATCAACAGTTTTGCAGTCTAACCTTAAGAGTGAGAAGGCAAAGATTTCATTTATGCATTATGTTACAGTTCAGAATAATATGGTTACCTATTCCTCTATTCCATTAGATTCAGCAACAAAACTAAAATAAACATCCAAAATGAACACTCTACAATTTCAGAAGATTTCTTTCCGACATCCTTTTGTAAAACTAAGGGCTTGAGCTGGACCAGTTTTCATGTAGATTCTTGGGAGTTATTTTTTTTTCTACAGAATAAACATATTCTGAAATATAACACTTATGCTGAAGAAAATATCTGGGTCTACCGAGTTTAGCTTTCAATTTTAGACTGTGTTTAACTGAACCATTGCTTCAATGAAAAATGTGATCAATCCCACCCACACTAACAAAGTCTATGAAATGTCTGCCTCGTCACTCAAAATAGCCAACTGAGCTGTCTCCACAAATCAAAAATGAATGTAAAATACTCATACATCTGCTATATCACCCTGGTGCTCTTATTGCTGTTGAAATCCCCACTGATCCTCAACTGCTATTTTGACCTGTCAGTGAATTAGCCTGCCATGCACCAATGGAAATTACAACATGACTCAGCCAGTCAGCGTAAAGTGACGGAACTCAGATCAACCAAATCAAATGAGCCAATGGTGAACAGATAGGCTGTCTTACACCATATATTTTCTGTGTAGATGTCTTTTAAAGTAGTTTGCTATTTTTCTATCAGCCCTATTCCAATTAGATGATTACCTAACATTAAGAAACAAAACAAAACTTGCTCCTCTACATTATTAAAACACTATGAAACTATACAGCTGACAAATAAAAAACTTAACCAAAACATTATCAGAGGCTAATAGAAACAGCACAAATACCAATGTTTAGAGTAACTTGAATCAATTGCACCAAACTCTACATCACTAGCAGTTTTGCATCCATGCCTGGGCATTTCAGTCACTTGGATGGTCATTGCCTGATGCAATGTTTAATATCTCACTGGTATGATCCTAGTCGATGATACTTCTGTACAGGTCAGATACCAGAATTAAGTCTGGCGTGAGAGGGCTTATTTTTTATTGTTAAAATTGTGGTCATTCATCAAAACATATTGGCATGAAGTTGCAAAGCCTTTTTTTTAACAGAAAAGAAGTTCAATCCACAAAAGATGCAAACAAAAACAAAACAAGCTATCTAGATATAGATAAAGTAGGAAAAATTTTATAACATACAGCAAAACAAAGTCTCATCCTATTTCCTGAGATTTAAAACTGGAGAAATTCCTTCACTGCCTACAGCAAACAGACTGCAGTGGTTCAAGAAGGCAGCTCATCACTTTCTCAAGGGTAACTAGGAATGGGCAATAAAAATTGACCCAGCCCACAAAGACTAAATCCCATAAATGAATAAAAACTATCCCTCTGAATCAAATCTTTAAGTTTGACTTAACTGATTCTCCCCAATTCTGTCCTGTGAACTATAAAGTTTTCTTGCATTAATACACACAAAACTGACAGCTTAGACTTACTCCATTTCTAGTAACCTGCAGATTTCTAACCAAACACAAGAAGTTTCATGAACTAAACTTTCTAACTGAGGTAACTGTGTTTTTCAGAACTATTCTATGCTCCTTTCTGGGAGATAAGCTATACTTCTCATCCTAGCCAACTCCTCCTAATTGCCTAAAACTTTCAATCTTTGGGTTTTCTAATCTAACATCAGTTCGCAATTATTCTGATCCAAAAGCAAGCTAATGGCCTTCAATGTTTACACTTCCTGTCACAAACCAGCACAGTAAAAATAATTTTTCATTCACACTCCAGTGAGCCCCTGCTTTCTGACACACATTGGATCAGGTAACTGTTTCAAGGGACTGTCTAATCTTTTTTTAAACTTCAGAGAAGTAACCAATCCCATGGGCTACTATTTTAAAATGCAGATTTTAAAAATAATGTGGATATATATACATAACAGAAATCTTTCACCATGTTATCTCAGTTGACAAAGTTAATGAAAATCTTAGTTGCACTATTATTTTCTGCGAAGGATGCTTCAATGCTACGCCATCTTAGTTTTAGTGAATCACTTTTGAAATACTAGTCACCATTTTGTTTTCATTGAAAATTGCATCCAAGAAAGTAAAAGAGTTTGAATTTAAAAATCCAAGGTTTGGATTATTGACACTTTTATTGGATTGTAGTGAAAACAATTCTTATGAATGAATCAGTGTTCTCTAAAGCTTTTTAAAGACATTTATTTATTGTTTTACACAGCGTGTACAATGATTTAAAGGAAATGAAAGATAATTTTAAAAATTCTTAAATTAGAAAAATTATAAAAGTATGAGGGAGCCATAGGGGCAGGTGCAGGACCATAGTTGGGCATCAGAGACATGAATGAGATCTCCTGTACCAGGGAGAGCAGCATGATTAAATCAAAAATCACTTTCTCTCATTTGCAACAAACATCAGGGCATACCCAGTACCATTAGTTTTATATTAAAAATTTTACACCTTTTAGTTCACAATTCCAATCTTCTTCCCATCCACATATTCAGGTAAAATATGCATACATACTGTTTAATCTTGAGCTGAATGCTAAATTCTACATACTACCTACTATCTGCTTGGTTCCACCTCAATTCACAGATATTTTCACTGATATTCTTAAATAACACCAAATCTAACATCTCTAAAAACCCTCCTCATTGAATTTAATAATTCTGCTGCTTTATTGCCACTTTTTTGTCTTGCACATGATCTCCTTTGCCATTTAGTCTTATTCTTCAACCTATCACAGACATTCTTTTTTGTTCTATCTGACCCTTCTGGCTTTCCCTGGGGCTATTCTTCCTTAAAGTCAGTCATATCTGGACTGGTATTTGATTCTGATGTTAAATTATTGACTTAAAGCATTTTTCAGTCTCCATAGTTGCTGCCTGACTTTGAATATTTCCAGCACTTTTTCTAATTCTGTATTTGTTTTTGTCAGTAGTTCTATTAAGCACCATTAGTCATAGAATCCCTACGCTATGAAAATAGGCCATTCAGCCCAACAAGTCCACACCACCTCTCTGAAGAGAAGCCCACCCAGACCCACTCCCCTACCCATGCATTTCCCATGTCTAACCCACCTAACCTAAACATCCCTGGACACTAAGGGCAATTTAGCATGGCCAATCCACCTACCCTGCACATCTTTGGACTGTGTGAAGAAACCGGAGCACCCGGAGGAAACTCACGCAGACACAGGGAGAATGTGCAAACTCCACAGTCGCCTGAGAGTGGAATCAAACCTGGGGCCCTGGTGCTGTGAGGCAGCAGCGCTAACCACTGAACCAGCGTGCCACCAATCTTTCAATATGTAGAAAGACTTATGCTTCATCTTTCTGAATTGGGAATTAGAGAAACCTTCTAAATTTCTTTTATCTTTCCTTGACAGAAGAACTCTAATATAGCACATTGTTTATTAACATACTCTACCACAGATGATCTGGAACAAAGTTTCCAAACAATGAGAGAGAGGCTATTCACTCTATTTGCAAAAAT
The DNA here is from genome assembly GCF_021869965.1 of Rhincodon typus. NCBI lineage: Eukaryota > Metazoa > Chordata > Chondrichthyes > Orectolobiformes > Rhincodontidae > Rhincodon > Rhincodon typus. The sequence continues at coordinate 120,106,046 of NC_063335.1, forward strand.
ATACAACACTTTAGTGGTGCTTCAGACTATGTATCAGAGACAGGGCTCTTTTTTCAAATCTCCATTTATCACTGAAATCATTACATTAGGCAATTTGATAGCTGGTGAATTCTTGGCCTACATACTGTATAATTTACTTTGTAGAAATTGCCAAAATACACAGATTATCGGTCCACATACAAGGTACTAGATTCACATTAGTTTACAGTAAATAGTGGAGATCCATATTACCAGAATTGCACCACGTGCTGCCTATATTCCACCATGTTTAATTGTTATGTATTTCTGATAATTTAAAGATTTATTTTTCAAGTGTGCATCATAGGGCAGAATTTGGTGTAGGTAGCGGGGCTCCTGGCCATGAGCTGAAGATCAAGCAAGTCCCTCCTTTCAAAAAGGCCAGCTACTTCTTATAACACCTAAACACAGCCTGACCAGCAACAGAAGTTTCCTCAGGATCAAGAACCTGTCAAGAAGAGGTCTCAGGCAATAACCACTTCTGTATTTAGCTGCATAACCAAGGAGAATTGGTTGCTTCTGGCAGAACGTCTACTCAAGACCATAAGATGCAGGAGGAGAAGTAGGTTATTCAGCCTATCAAATCTTCTCCATCATTCAATGAGATCATGGCTGATCTTATAATCCATAATTCCACTTTCTTACCTTGACTCTTAACCCATAATTAATCTTACAGAGGTTAATAAAATCATGAGGACAGGGATAGGGTGAATAGGCAAAGACGTTTTCCGAGGGTGGGGGAGTCCAAAATTAGAGGGCATAAGTTTAAAGTGAGAGGGGAAAGATTTATAAGGGACCTGAGGGGTAACTTTTTCACACAGAGGTAACTTTTTCACGCATGTATGGAACAAGCTGTCAGAGAAAGTGGTGGCAGTGGGTACAATTACGACACTTAAAAGGCATTTGGATGATCATATGAATAGGAAGGGTTTAGGGGAATATGGGCCAAATGTTGGCAAATGGGGCAGACTGGGATGTTTGTTTGGGTGGATGAGTTGGATCAAAGGGTCTGTTTCCATGCTGTATGAATCTAAGACTCTATGACTACTGAATAAAAACCTGTCTGTCTTGGCCTTGAATATACAGCCTCAAAGTTCCTCTGCAGTAAAGAATTCCATATATTCACTACCCTTGGAGAAAAACAAAATCTCTTCAATTGTTTTAAATGGGCGGCCAATCAATCATTAAAGAAGTAAAAACATCTCATTTGGAAACCATAATCTAACCAAGCAGAGTCAGCATGGCTTCATGAAGGCTAATTGTGTCTGACTAATTAGAGTTTTTTGAGTAAGTCTCAACCAGAGTCGATGGAGGGGAACCAGTAGATGTATTGTATTTGGACTGTCAAAAGGTGTTTGACAAGGTACTTCACAAAAGGTTAAGTCACAAGATAAGGGCCTATGGTGTTGGACGCAGTATATTTGTGTGAATACAGAATTGGCTAATAGGATAGAAATAGTGAGTGGGGAGGAGAGTTCTTTTTCAGGTTGGTGACCTGTAACCAGTCGGGTTCCACAGGGATCAGTGCAGGGACCGTAACTGCTTATGGTATATTATGGTAGGAAGCGAATGCACTGTAGCCAAATGTGCAGGTGACACAAAAATGAGTGGAAAGGCAAGTTGCAACAGGAACATGAACAGTTTACAGAGAACCATTGATAGGTTAAGAAAATGAGCAAACAGTTGCCAAATGGAGTAAAATGTGGCAACATGTGAAATTGTTCATTTTGGAAGGGAGAACAAAAGAACAGAATATTATTTAAATGGAGAAAAACTGCAGAAAACTGCATATAAAGTGACTTGTGGGGGTACGGGGGCGGGGGGGTGGAATCCTGCACATGAAACACAGAAAGCTAATATACAGGTAATCAGGAAGGCTAACGGAATATTGGTCATTATTTAATGGGAGATTGGAGTATAAGAGTAGGGAAGTCTTACTGAAACTGCACAAGGTGCTGGTGAGCCTACATGTGGAGTATTGTGAGCAGTTTTAGTCTCCTTATTTAAGATATAATTTCATTGGAGGTATTTCAGAGAAGGTTATTAGGATGATCCCCGGTATGGAGGGATTATCTTATGAGCAAAGGCTAAAGAAGTTGAGACACTTACTGGAGTTTAGAAGAATGAAAGGTGATTCATCAATTGGGTCAACACGTTGAGGTGTGGTAGATGAGTTTAATTTGGATAAATGCAAGGTATTGCATTTTGGTAAAACAAACAAGGGCAGGATTTACACAAATAATGGCAGGGCCTTGGGTAATGTTGTTGAACAGAGAGACCTAGGGGTTCAGATACATAATTCTTTGAAATTTGCATCACATTTAGACAGGGTGATTCGGGAGGCATTTAGCATGCTTGCCTTCATTGCTCAGACCATGATGTCACGTTGAGATTGTACAGGATATTGGTGAGACCTCTTCTGGAGAACTGTGTACAGTTCTGGTTGCCCTGCAATAGGAATAATTTTATTAAGCTGGAGAGCGTTCACAGAAGATTTACCAGGATGTTGCTGGGATTGGAAGGTTTGAGTTACAGGTAGTTCTGCTATAACACGTGTTTCATTAACGCAAATTGGTTGTATTGCGATTGATGAATAGTGGACACTGTTTGGATAACGTGAACTTTCTGCTGTACAGGTATCGCGATTTTCGATACCGACTTTCCTATAAGTCTATTTTCTAAGGCGGTTTTCTACAACATGATTTTCTATAGCACGAGATCACGCAAGAACACAATTATTGCATTATAGGAGAACTACCTGTATAAAGATAGGCTGGATAGGCTGCGATGTTTTTTCACTGCAGCGAAGGAAGTTGAGGGGTGACCTTATAGAAGCTTATAAAATCATGAGGGGCATAGATAAGGTCATAAGTCTTTTCCCTAGGGTGGGACAGTTAAAAACTAGGTGGCATATTTTTAAAGTGAGAGGAGAAAGATATAAAAAGGACATGAGGAGCACTTTGTTTTACAGTGTGGTTCGTATGTGGAATGAACTGCTTGGGGAGGTGTTGGATGCAGGTATAGTTACAATATTTAAAAGACATTTGGATAAGTACATATGAATAGGAAAGGTTTGGAGGGCTATGCGCCAAACAAAGGCAAGTGGGAATAGCTTTGTTTGGGAACATGGTCGGCGTGAACTTGTTGGACCAGAGGGTCTGTTTCCACGATGTATGACTCTATCTCTTTGAAAAATATAGGATTCTTAAGAGGCTTGACAGAGTAAATGCTGATAGGACGTTTCCCCTCATGGGAGAGCCGAGGACCAGAGGGCACAGTCTCAGAATAAAGAGGCGCCAATTTAAGACAGAGATGAGGAGGAATTTCTTCTCTCAGACAGTTGAGTATCTTTGGAACTCATTCCCTCAGAGAGCTGTGGGGACAGAGTCCTTCTGTATATTTAAAGCTGAGATAGACAGATTCTTGATCAGGAGGGGAATCAAAGTTTGCAGGGAAAACAGAGGAAAATGGGACTGTTAGAGCAGCCATGATTCTATTGAATGGCAAAGCATGCTTAAGGGGCCGAAGAGCCTACTCCTGTTCCTTTTTCTTATGGTCTTATGGATCCCTCGCTCTGAGATTATGTCCTCTAATTCTAGATTCTCCACAAGGGGAAGCTACCTCTCTACACATACCCTGCGGAGCTCCCTAAGAATCTTGTATGTTTCAATAAGGTCTCCTCTCATGTTCTAAGTTCCAGTGAGGACAGGTCCAATCCATTCAATCTCTCCTCATATCAACAGTTCCTGCATACCTGGTATCAGCCTAGTGAACCTTCACTGGCCTGCCTCTAATGCCAGTATATTTTTTCTTAGATAAGGTGTCCAAAACTATTCACAAAATTTCAACTTTGAGCTGGTGAGTTCTGAAAAAGGTCCACTGGGCTTGAAACGTTAAGTTTGCTTTCTCTCCACAGATGCTATCAGACCTGCTGAGCTTCTCCAGCAATTTCTGTGTTTGCTGTGATCTGATCATTGCCTTGTATAGTTTAGCAAGATCTCCCTTTGGGAGGCTTGTCTTTGAAATAAACAGCCAACTTGCCTTCCCTTTTACCCACTGAATGTTTACTAGCGATTTTCTGATTCATGGGCAAAATTCCCCAAATCCCTCTTTGCTGCAGTCTTTCCCCATATATATGTAGGAAAGGTGAAACATAGAAGATAGCAGCAAGAGGAGGCCATTCAGCCCTTCAAGCTTGCTCCGCCATTCTTCACAATCATGGCTGATCGTCCAACTCAACAGCCTAATCCTGTTTTCTTCCCATAACCTTTGATCCCATTCGCCCCAAGTGCTATATCTAGTTGCCTCCTAAATACATTCAATGTTTTGGCATCAACTACTTTCTGAATTCCACAGGCTCACCACTCTTTGAGTGAAGAAATGTCTCCTCATCTCCATCCTAAATTGTCTACCTTGAATCCTCATACTGTGATTCCTGGTTCTGGAATCACCTACTGTCGGGAACATCCTCCCACCATCTACCCTGTCCAGTCCTGTTAGAATTTTATAAATCTCTATGAGATCCCCCCTCATTCGTCTGAACTCCAGGGAAAACAATCCAAACCTAGTCAATCTCTCCTCATACATCAGACCCGTCATCCCCGGAGTCAGCCTGGTAAACCTTCGCTGCACTCCCTCGAGCAAGAGCTTCCTTCCTCAGAAAAGGAGATCAAAATTGCACACAATATTCCAGGTGTGGTCTCACCTGAACAACTGCAAAAACACATCCCTGCTCCTGTACTCAAAACCTCTCGCAATGATGGCCAACATACCATTTACCTTCTTCACTGCCTGCTGCACCTGCATGTTTACATTCAGCGACTGGTGCACAAGGATGCCCATGTCCCACTGCACACTCTCCCTCCCAATTTACAGCCATTCAGGTAGTAAACTACCTTCTTGTTTTTGCTTCTGAAGTGAATAACCTCACATTTATCCAAATTATACTGTATCTGCCATTGATTTGCCCACTCACCCAACCTGTCGAGATCAAGCTGAAGGATCTCTGCATCCTCATCACAGTTTGCCCTCCCACCCAACTTGGTATCATCTGCAAACTTGGAGATGTTACATTTTGTTCCCTCATCCAAATCATTAATACATGTTGTGAATAGCTGGGGCCCCAGCACCAAACTCTGTCGAACCCCACTAGTTACTGCCTGCCAATTTGAAAAGGACCCATTAATTCCTACTCTTTGTTTCCTCTCTGCCAACCAGTTTCCTATCCATCTTAATACACTTCCCCCAAATAAATGTGCTTTAATCTTGCACATTAATCTTTTATGTCCAAATATACTACATTGACTGGCTCCCCCTTGTCCACTCTAATAGTTACATCTTCATAGAATTCCAACAGATTTGTCAAGCATAATTTCTCCTTCATAAATCCAAGCTGATTCTGTCTGATCCTGCCACTGCTTTCTAAACGGTCTGCTATAAAATCCTCAACAATGGATTTGAGAATTTTCCTCACTACCGATGTTAGGCTCACCGGTCTGTAATTCCCCGCTTTCTCTCTACCTCCCTTTTCGAATATTGGAGTGACATTAGCCACCTTCCAATCTGCAGGGACTGTTCCAGAGTTTATACAATCCTGGAAGATGACACCAATGTATCCACTATTTCCAGAGCTCCTTCCTTAAGTACTCTGGCATGTATATTATCAGGCCCTGGGGATTTATCAGCCTTCAATCCCAACAATTTTGCCAGCACCATTTCTCTATTAATATTGATCTCCTTAGTTCTTCCCTCTCACTAAATCTTGCATTCTACAACAATTCTGGTATCTGATTTGTGTCCTCTTTTGTGATTATAGAACCAAAGTATGTATTCAGTTCCTCAGCCATTTCTTTGTTTCCTATTGTGAGAGATGGTATTTCATGGATCTGTTTTCTGGAGGAGAACAGGTCAACAGCAACAGCAAGGAGTGGAAGACCTACCTATTCCCAATGCTGAATCCCTACATCATGCACTGAGTACCTGACAATAAAACCCCACTCTCCAGAGAATCTGCAGGCAAGCATACCAGGGTTTATATGCCATTTTGGGAAGGCAATGAACTGGTCATATTATTGCGAGACTATTAATCCAGAAACTCACCTAATGTTCAAATGGATAAGTCATAGAGTCATAGAGATGTATAGCACGGAAATAAGCCCTCAGTCCAACTTGTCCATGCTGACAAGTTATCCTAAATAAATCTAGCCCCATTTGCCAGCGTTTGGCTCTATCCCTCTAAACCCTTCCTATTCATGTACCCATCCAGATACCTTTTAAATGTTGTAAATGTACCAGCCACCACCACTTCCTCTGGCAGTTCATTCCATACCTGCACCACCCTCTACGTGGAAAAGTTGCCACTTAAGTCCCTTTTAAATTTTTCCTCTCCCACCTTAAACCTATTCCCTCTAATTTTGGACTCCCTCATCCCAGGGAAAAGATCTTGTCGATTTACCCTATCCATGTCCCTCATGATTTTATAAACTCTCTAAGGTCACCCTTCAAACTCCGACGCTCCAGGGAAAATAGCCCCAGCTTATTCACCCTCTGCCTATAGCCCAAACCCTTCAACCCTGGCAACATCCTTGCAGATCTTTTCTAAACCCTTTCAAGTTTCACAATATCCTTCCTATAGCAAGGAGACCATAATTGCGTGCAGTATTCCAAAAGAGGACTAACCAATGTCCTGTACAGCCACAACATGACTTCCCAACTACTATACTCAATGCACTGACCAATAAAGGCATGGATACCAAACACCTTCTTCACTGTTCCATCCACATGTGACTCCACTTTCAAGGAACTATGAACCTGCACTCCAAGATCTCTTTCTTCAGCTACACTCTCCAGGACCTTACCATTAAGTGTATAAGTTCTTCCCTGATTTTCCTTTCCAAAATGCTGCACCTGACATTTATCTAAATTAAAGTCCATCTGACACTTCTGGGTCCATTGGCCCACCTGACTAAGATCCCATTGTACGCTGAGGTAACCTTCTTTGTTGTTCGTACACCTCCAATTTTGGTTGTCATGTACAAACTTACTATCCATACCTCCTATGCTCACATCCAAATCATTTATATAAATGACAAAAAGCAGTGGACCCAGCACTGATCCTTGTGGCACACTGCTGGTCACAGGCCTCCAGTCTGAAAAGTAACCCTCCACCACCACCCTCTGTCTTCTACCTTCGGGCTAGTTCTGTATCCAAATGGCTAGTTCTCCCTGTATTCCAAGTGATCCAACCTTGCTAACCAGTCTACCATGAGGAACCTTGTCAAACACCTTATTGAAGTCCACCATTCTGCCCCCATCAGTCCTTTTCGTTACTTCTTCAAAAAACTCAATGAAGTTAGTGAGACACGAATTTCCATGGACCTGGGTTTGAATCCCACAATGGCAGATGATGGAATTTGAATTCAATAATAAAAATATGGAGTTAAGAATCTACTGATGACTATGAAACCACTGTCAAATGATGGAAAAACTTATTTGGCTCACTAATGTCCTTCAGGGAAGAAAATCTGCCATCCCACCTCACCTGGTCTGGCCTATATGTAACTCCACATCTACAGCAATGTGGTCAACTCTCAACTGCCCTTTGGGCAATTAGGGATGCTAGCCTAGCTAGCAATGAATAAAAAAAATGCTCCCTGCATGGTGGGGTTAATACCAGTGGTGATGGGACAATGCCAACCTGCATTAACTACCCATTTGAGGGCTCCACTTGCAAGTAAAGTGTGGAAGATTGTCCATGGGCATTCATGTAACGGCCCTAACTGAAGAGGAGGTGGGACAGTGGTGAGGACCCCAGTGAATTAAACATTTCCCTGTCCCTAAAGATGTCATGTGGAAGGGGCAAGGATTTCCCCATCATTGAGAGTACCGTGGGTGAGAATGTGTTACAGTCTCTACATGAAAAGAACTCAATAAAAATAGCAAAAGTGAGGGATTCAAGCTAATTTGCTGAGCTTATGCGGAAGGAGGTGACAAAGAGGAACAATAAACTTCCACCAAAAAGTTTTAAGGGAAATGAAAATGGACAGATTTGAGTTGAAGAACTTGACCTGATGCTCTTGTCATTCAATCACAATTCTCAATTCCCAGTGCTGCATACATAGGCATATGGCAATGGTTAATCTCATTTTTTCCTCATTATTTTCTTCTTAGAGCCTGATTACTATTATGCTTCCTGCCTCCCTCCAGAAAAATGGGACACAATGAGTCGTGAAATTTTTCTTTTTCTCTATATCAGTCTGTTATCAGATGTGATTCAAGCAAAACAAGACATACAATGTCAACATATTCCATTCCACCCATACCCTCTGTAAGAAGTTCCATCTGGAGATTTAACTGGCAATTCATTTGACTCAACGCACCAAAGCAAAATTTTACAAGAAGTCCTGTGGCTTTCAAAATTCAAAATTGCAGGGAGTAAAATCATGTCTAAACAGATTGAAATATGAGAGAAACGAGGAGCATGTAACACGTTTATCTTCTTATATTTTACTCCTTAAAGGCTTTTAACATTTGGTTTAACTGAAAACCTTGTTAATATTAAGATTTCTCACTTTTAAGCTCATATCTCTGAGTAATATTTTAATAGTCTTTTAGCTGCTGAAAGAATTCCATGGTTGCCTATCTATCACTAACTGCACCTCCTTATAACAGGATTTCAACTTTATGCTTGATAAACTTCAGAAGTTTTAGATAAATAATAAATGTCTCAGTGTAATAGTTTCAAAATTTGGCAACCCGATAAAACATTAAAAAGTTGGCAATAGTTATGTTAGAAATATTTCAGAGGGAAATTATTCCCCAAAGTAGCATTCTTAGTTACTACCCATATCATTTTTCAAATTTGATCCAAATCTCTATCCAAGGATTTAGAAATAATAATGAATGATACAAAGGTAATAAATCACTGTCTATTTTTCATGTAAGTGTAACTCCCAATAGGATCCTTTCTTTATTCATGACTATTGGTTCCATCAACACTAGAGGGCAGCGGAGGAGGAGGAAAGACTAAAAAAGAAACAGTGGCACGGTGAAGAACTTGTACAAATTGTAGGTATATTTTGACCTAGGGGTTGGTTAACTTAGCTGGCTAGACGGCTAGTTTGCAATGCAGATTGGGGCAAACAAGAGAGGTTCAATTCCTGCACCTCTCGCCTTGTCTGAGGCATGGTGACCCGCAGGTTAAATCACCCAGTCATCTCTCTTTAATGACAGAATAGGCCAATAGGACTATGGCGACTTTTATTTTGACTTATATTATCTTGCGTAATCCTATCCAGCTTTGAATCCTAAATGGTCACACACTTCAAAGAGAAGCAAACTGTTAACTCAGAAGTGGCATTGAAAAATTGTGACTGAAACCAACTCTGAGGAATTTATTTTATAACATTTCTGATAATATATAAATTATGCCTTTTAGTTATATCTCTTCCAGTCATGATAGTTCAATTCATAAATCTTTCTTTCAGAAAGGAATTCTTTTTGAGCAATTATGTTTTTGTTTATTTCACATATAGTTTTCCATTTAACATTGTACAGTTTGACTATCAGTAGGGGTGGGTTTTATGGCAACAGGGCTCAATGTAATTTAGTTAATAAAACGGTAAACCTTTACAAAATCTCAAACATTCATTTTGTGATCTGCAATTTGTTCTCCTTATGTTCAGACATGTAAAGTCAGCAGTGAATTGTATGCTGCTAACAAGCTGGAATATAGGTGGTAAGCTAGTTAAATTCTTCGGCTAATAGTATTAAAAATCGTATTATAGCGTTACAAGTAAAATACAAAGTGACAGCTACCATCAGTTCTGAAGAAGGGTCGCTGGACGCGAAACATTAATACTGTTTTCCCTCACAGATGCTGCTGGACCTGCTGAGTTTTTCCATCAAATTCTGTCTTTGTTTATGATAACACAGTGTGGAGCTGAAGGAACACAGCAGGCCAGGCAGTTTCAGAGGAGTAGGAAAGTTGACATTTCGGGTCATGACCCTTCTTCAGAAATCAAACGTCAACTTTCCTACTCCTCTGATGCTGCCTGGCCTGCTGTGTTCCTCCAGCTCTACACTGTGTTATCTCTGACTCTAGCATCGGCAGTTCTTACTATCTCTGTTTTTGTTTGTGACAGGTTTCCCTTACAATTAGATTTTTTAACAAATTAATTTGTGTTCAATGCATTATTAGTGACAATGAAAAACTCAGATCTCTATCTCCCAGTTGATTCACACCTTTCTAGAAGTCGCATGTGGGATGAAAGTCATCTGCAGTGCATCCAACTTGAAATAACAATGATGCCAGATACCAGAATCCACAAAGGAACAACAAAGCAGAAAATTGATTTGTAAGCAAGAATTGCACTGCTTGTCTTCTCATCGCTCTCAAAAACCAGTGAAGAAGTTACTAACATCAAGAACTATTCACTAAAGAACTCAAGATCTATAAAATTCACCACAATAGAAGAAACAAGACAACAGCCAAACAGTCAAGACTCAGATTTAAAATCCAACACCTCAAGGACTCTAAGAAATTTAAACTGCAACTATCTTTACCTTCCCGTCTCTATGGACACCTTCCATCCTTTTTATGCCTACTACTTATGTTTGAGTGTGTGTGTCTGTCTTATGGTATGTATTTTTTTGGGTCAATAGGTAGTAAAATTCTGCTTTATTTCACTTAAGAAAATCTTGTAAATTGGCTTCTTACTTTTGATTGAATTAATTATGTTCATGAGTTGATGAGTTATTCAAATGCATTCGCTGTGTGGTAAAAAAATAAAAATATTTATTGCAACTGACTGGCAGGGAGCCAAATTCCCCTCTCACCTAGTGACTACATATTCATACAATCTATTCATCCTTTCTGGTTCTAAGTCCTGTATTCTATGCCCCACTTCTATTATATCTAAACTCCTTTATGTGTGTTGCATTCACATATTCATGATACAAATACCAATATAAGATGATGCTGTACAATTAACACTCTGTCTTACATTACCTAATCTTTGGAAATAGTTGTTGTAGGTCACCTGAAAAAAGACAATTTTGTGCTGAATTCCTGCATGTGATGTATGGATAAGGCAGCTGCTCACAACACACTGTTAATAACCATGTCACTAGAGACTTATTTCATGGTATCATTGAAGAGGAAGAGCTGCTTCAACACTGCACTTCTGGTGCAGGATAATTATTGTGGGATTGAGAAACATCTTGGGAAGTAATTTTCTGACTTGGTGCGCCTGACAAGCAGCATCATCAACCAGAAGTACATGTTGGAAATTAAATGGTGAGAAAATAACATGCAATCCCAACAGCCATGCTCCCAGCTGGAAACCTACTCAGTGGCACCATCTGCTTTGTAGCCATTCTTTGATTCTCCAAGTCAGTCCTTACCGAACATGGTCCCACTTTGACCACATTTTAAGGCTTAAAAATTGTCATGATACTTTCATGAGATTTGGAGAACTGTGACAGCACAAGGTAGAAGACCAATGAAAGCAGGTGGATTGCAATGGCAAATTTACCCATTAACAGTAGAGCTACGGTAGCAAAGCTTAGACTCAGGATACACTTGGGTGGGGTATGTAAGAGAGGATTAAGCTGGTGCAGTAACTGCTTAGTAACAAGATAACAAACTGCTCGTGAGTCTCTTGTAGTATCCCTGCCTCTGAGCCAGAGCCCTGGGTTCAAGTCTTACCTGGTGTGAGGTGTGTTATAATATCTCTGAAGGGGCAGGATTAAAAATATCTAACAGACTGCTTGTGAAGTGCAGCGAACACATATCGTAAGTCTAAACAACTCTTTGTTAACTCAGCAGCACACCAGTTCTTTGTTAATGCAGACAACTATGGGCTGGACAACCAGGTGCATAACAGCCATTTAAAGATGATGCGGTGTCACGAATTCCAGGATGTCCTAGCAGTAGCAAGTACTGTCACATATGGCGGATGGGATAATCAGGCTAGCATCGAATGAGTGTGGCACTGGAAGGTAATGGTACATAGTTAATGAGGCAAGTTTGGGGCAATAGCTTAAGAAACATGTGTGATCTCACAGACAAAAACCTTCCATGAAACTTGGCAAAAATATTTAGCCAATTTCTGGTAAGTTTCAGCCCTTTACATCTGTGTCCCCAAAGCTTCTCATATAAAAACATAGAAACACAGAAAATAGATGCAGCAGTAGGCTATTTGGCCCTTTCAGCCTGCACCACTACTCAATATGATCATGATTGATCATGTAATTTCAGTATACCATTCCTGCTTTCTCTCCATACCCCTTGACCCCTTTAGCAGCAACGGCCAAGTCCAGCTCCCTATCAAATATATCTAATGAACTGGCCCCAACATCTTTCTGTTGGAGAAAATTCCACAGGTTCACAACTCTCTGAGTGAAGAAATTCTTCCTCACCTCAGTCCTGAATGGCTTACCCCTTATTCGTATACTGTGATCCCTAGTTCTGGACTTCCCTAGCATCGGGAACATTCTTCCCGCATCTAGCCTGTCCAGTCCCATCAGAATTTTATATATTTCTATGAAATCTCCCCTCATCCTTCTAAATTCTAACGAGTACGAGCCCAGTCAATCCAGTCTTTCTTCAAATTCAGTCCTACCATCCTGGGAATCAGTCTGGTGAACCTTTGCTGGACTTGGCCTCAATATCAAGAATGTTCTTCCTTAAACTAGGAGACCAAAACTGCACATAATACTCAAGATATAGCCTCACCAAGACCCTATAACTGCAACAAGACATCCTTACTCCAATACTCAAATCCTCTCACTATGAAGGCCAGCATGCCATTAGCTTTCCTCAATGCCTACTGCACCTGCATGCCAAGCTTCAGCGACTGTTCCACCATGATACCTCAGTCTTGTTGCACCTCACTTTCTCCTAAACTGCCACCATTCAGATAATAATTTGTCTTCCTGATTTTGCCACCGAAGTGGATAACCTTGCATTTATCCATATTTTATTGCATACGCCAAGTATTTCCCTACTTACCCAGACTGTCCAAGTTACCCTGCAGTCTCTTAGCATCCTCCTCACAGCACACACTGCCACCCAGCTTAATGTCATCTGCAAATTTAGAGATATTGCATTCAATTCCTTCATCCAAATCATTAATGTATATTGTAAACAGCTGGGGTCCCAGCAGTGAACCCTGTAGCACCCCACTCATCACTGCCTTTCATTCTGAAAAGGACCTGTTCACTCCAACTCTCTGCTCCCCGTCTTCCAAACTGTTCTCTATCCATGTCAACACATTATCTCCGATACCATGAGCTTTCATTTTCCTTACTAATTTCTTGCATGGAACCTTGTCTAAATCCTTTAGAAAGTCCAGATACACAACACCTACTGATTCACCCTTGTGTAGTCTACTGATAGCTTCCTCAAAAAATTCTAGAAGATTTGTCAAGCATGATTTCCCATTCGTGAATCCATGCTGACCTGGACCGATTCTGTTACTACCTTCCAATTGCTCAGTTATTACATTCTTAAAAATTGACTCCAGCATTTTACCACCACCAATGTAAGGCTAACCAGCCTATAATTCCCTGTTTTCTCTCTCCCTCCTTTGTTAAAAACTGGAGTTATATTAGCTACCATCCAGTCCACTGGAATTCTTCTCGAAACTACAGAATGCTGGAAAAATATCAACAATGCGCCCACTATTTCTAGGGCCACTTCCTTAAGTACTCTGAGATGCAGAGCATCAGGCCTTGGAGACCTATCAGGTTTTAATCCCATCAATTTCCTCAGTACCAATTCCTGATTAATAAGGATTTCCTTCAGTTTCTCCTTCATGCTTGGCCATCTGTCCCCTAGCATTTCCGGAAGGGTATTTGTGTCCTTCTTGGTGAAGACAGATTCAAAGTATTTGTTCAACTGGTTTGCCATCTCTTTGTTGTCCATTAAAATTCACCTGATTCTAACTGCAAGAAACCTACATTTGTCTTCACCAGTCTTTTTCTCTTCACATATCTATAGAAGCATTTGTGGTCAGTTTTTATGTTTTCCGCAAGCTTACTTTCATATTCTATTTTCCCCTTCTGAATTAAACACTTTGTCTTCCTCTGCTGAATTTTAAATTTCTCCCAGTCCTCAGGTTTGCTGCTTTTTCTGGCCAATTTGTAGGCCTCTTCTTTGGCTTTAACCTTATCCCTTACTTTCCCTGTTAGCCACGGTTGAACCATCTTCCCTGTTTTATTCTCTACGCCAGACAGGGATGTACAATTGTTGAAGTTCTTCCATGTGTTCTTTAAATGTCTGCGATTGCCTATCCACCATCAACCCTTAAGTGTCCTTGGCCAGCTTATCCTAGCCAATGCAAGCCTCATAGCATCAAAGTTAGTTTTCTTAAAGTTCAGGACGTTACTGTCATATTTAACTTTGTCACTCTCCAGCTTAATGAAGAATTCTACCATATTATGGTCATTCTTCCCCAAAGGATCTTGCACCACAAGATTGCTAATTAATTCTTTCTCAGTATACAATACCCAGTCTAGGACGGCTTGCTCTCTAGTTGGTTCCTCGACATATTGGTCAAGGAAATCATCCATCATACATTCTAGGAAATCCTCCTCCATCGCATCGCTACCAGTTTGGTTGGTCCAACCAATATATAGATTGAATTCACCCATAATAACTGCTGTACCTTTACTGCATGTATCTCTAATTTCCTGTTTGATAAAATACCCAAACTCATAACTACTTTTTGGTGGTTTGTACACTACTCTCATTAATGTCTTTTTTCCCTTTGGTGTTCCGCAGCTCCACCCATACAGATTCCACATCATCCAGGCTACTGTCCTCCCTTACTTCTCACATGTGCCTGCAAAGTGGCTCAAGAATACCTTACAACATCATTTTTTTATTCATTCACAGGATGAGGGCATTGCTGGCTAGGCAGCATTTATTGCCCATCCCTAATTGCCCAGAGGGTAGTTAAGAGTCAATCACATTGCTGTGGGTCTGGAGTCACATGTAGGCCAGACCAGTTAAGGATGGCAGTTTCCTTTCCTAAAGGACATTAGTGAATCAGATGGGTTTTTCCGACAATCGATTCATGGTCATCATTAAACTGTTAATTCCACATATTAATTGAATTCAAATTCCACCATCTGCCATGGTGGGATTCGAACCCAGGTTCCCAGAACATTATCTAGGCCTCTGAATTAACAGTCCAGCGTTAATACCACTAGGCAATCACCTCCCCATGATCAGGAAGAAATGTCAGTAGATTATTTGACTGATATTCCAGTTCGCCAAATAAAGAATAAGTCATATAACATCAATATGTTAAAGTAATGCCACCACCAGAGCTGCATAAGCAGGTGCAGATACGTTAGAAAGTAAGGATAATGCTGGCTTAAAAGGATAGTGAGAATGAGGTAGGAAGAGGCCTGAGCAATTCCCAAATTGATCATTCTACTATCCATTTTGATAACACTGAATTGCTATGGGAATTAGACTCCATACATTTAAACTTAGAGGCAAAAGAATAAGGGAACATAGAATAGCTACTCACAGGATTTAAAAAAGTCTGCAGGGACAAACAGGGATGTAAACCTTTAGCCACACATGATGTGGTTGTAGGTGTATCCACTCCTAAAAAACAGCATCCTTATTGCTTTAGTCCAGAGAAACAGGCCCAGTTAGAAACAGAAATCCAATTCATGTTAGAAAACTACTGATCTGAACCCAGTCAAAACCACAAGGCTGGAGCTCCCCAGTAATTTTAGTGATTAAACCTGATCAAATTCTACATAGACTCTAGAAAGCTCAATGCAGCATCAAAGTTTAAATTCCTATCCAATTCCTCACTTGGAAGACTATATTGATGTGGTTGAAAGTGTTGGATTGCTTACTAATATAGACTTTTTTCCCCTTCAAAACACCAAGTTAAAAAGACATTGGACTCTGTCACACCAGACAGTCTTTTCCAGTTTCAAGTGATACCATTTGGGCTAAGAAATATCCCAGCAATTTTCCAGAGATTGAAAAATCAAGTCGTAGCCTGTTATCCTAATTCTGTAGTTTATCTTGAGTACATGCTGAAATATAGGTACACATGGAATGGCCACTTGGGACAATTTGAAGATATATTCAGAAGATTAAGATCAGCTGATTTGGTGATAAACCTTGTCAAAAATAAGTTACAAAAGCACAGTTACCCTATCTAGGGTATACAGTAAGGGAAGAACAAATGCTGCCAAGTTCACAGATACATAGAAACATAAAATAGGAGCAAGATTAGGCTATTTAGCCCTTCAAGTCTGTGCTGCCATTCAATGTGATCATGGCTGATCTTCCAAACCAGTACCTTGTTCCTGCTTTCTTCCCATACTCTTTGATCACTTTAACCCCAAGAACTCACTCCTTCTTGAAAACATTCAATGTTTTGGCCTCAACTACCTCCTGCAGTAGAGAATTCCACAGGCTCACTATTCTTCAGATAAAGAAATTTCTCCTTATCTCTGTCCTAAATGGCCTAGGCTGTATACTTAAACTATAAGCCTCTGGTTTTGGACTCAGTGGCATGGTATAAAGGCAACAATCTCTCCCACAATGTCAGCAAAATGAAGGAGCTGGTCATCAACTTCAGGAAGCGGAGTGGAGGACAAGCCCCAGTCTGTATCAACGGTACTGAGCTGGAGGTGTTCGAGAGCTTCAACTTCCTAGGAGTACATATCACCAACAATATGTGCTGGTCCATCCACGTTGACAATACAGTCAAGAAAGCACACCAAACCTCTACTTCCTCAGAAGGCTAAGGAAATATGGCATGGCTGCACTGACTCTTATCAATTTTTATAGATGCACGGTAGAAAGCATCCTATCTGGATGCATCTCAACTAGGTATGGCTACTGCTGTGCCCAAGACCACAAGAAATTACAGAGAGTTGTGAACACAGCCCAGTTCATACAAAAACCAGCCTTCCTTCCATTGACTTTGTCTACATTTCCTGCTGCCTTGGGAAGCAGCCAACATAGTCACAGACCCCTCCCACCCCAGTTATACTCCCTTCCATCCTTTTTCACCGGGCAGAAGATACAGAAAACACATACCAACAGATTTAAGAGTATCTTCTTCCCTGCTGTTATCAGACTTATGAATGGACCTCTCATATATTACATAAAAACCAAAAGAACTGTGGATGCTGTAAATCAGGAACAAAAACAAAGTTGCTGGAAAAGCTCAGCAGGTCTGGCAGCATCTGTGGAAGGGTCACCGGACCTGAAACATTCACTCTGTTTTCTCCTCCACAGATGCAGCCAGACCTGCTGAGCTTTTCCAGCAACTTTGCTCTCATATATTACAGTTGATCTTTCTCTGTACCTTCTCTGTAGCTGTAACACTATTCTGCATTTTGTTCTATTATCCCTGATATACTTATGTAAGATATGATTTGTCTGGTTAGCACGCAAAGCAATACTTTTCACTGTATCTCAGCACATATGACAATAAGTAAATCAAATCAAATCAAATGATAAAAATCATTGGAACATCATTCCAGCAGTTAGCCTGTCTAGTGCTATGAGAATTTTACAGGTTTCTCTGAGATCCCCCTCATTCTTCGAAACCCCAGTGAATATCATTCTAACCAATCCAGTTTCTCTTCATATATCAGTCCTTCCACCCCAGGGATCAGTCAGATAACCTTTGTCACACTCCCTCCATAACCAGAACATCCTTCCTCAGTTAAGGAGGCCAAACTGCACACAATACTCCAGGTGTGGTCTTATCAACCCTGCTCATGTATTCAAATTCTCTTGCTATGAAGGCCAAAATATCATTTGTCTTCTTCACCACCTGAGGCATTTTCATGCTTACTTTCCGTGACTGGTGTGCAAGGACAGCCAGATCTTGTTGCACCTCCCATTTTCCAAATCTATCACCATTCAGAGAATAACCTCACCTTGCAATTTAGATACCATGCAGAAGCCCTCACTTTTATCCACATTATACTTCATCTGTCATGCATTTGCTCAATCACTCAACTTGTTCAAATCACACTGAAATTTCTCTGCATCCTCCTCATAGCTCATCCTCCCACCCAGCTTTGTGTCGTCTGCAATCTTGGAGATATTACAGTTGTTTCCTCATCAAAACTATTAATACATATTGTAAATTCTTGGGGTCCAAACACTGATCCCTGCAGTACCCCACTAGTCACTGCCTGTCACTCAGAAAAAGATCCATTTATTTCCATTATTGGATTCCTATCTGCCAAACAGTTTTCTATCCGTGTCAGTTCACTAACCCAATCCAATGAGCTTTAAATCTACATGCTAACCTCTTATGAAGAACCTTATGGAAAGCCTTCTGGAAGTCTAAGTAAACCACATCCACTGGCTGTGCCTTATGAACTCTACACTGTTATATTCTGAAAATCATTCCAGTAGATTTGTCAAGTATGATTTCTCTTTCGTAAATCTATGCTGCCTCTGTCTAATCCTATCATTATTTTTCAAGTGCTCTGCTGTTAAATCTTTTATAACAGACTCTAGCATTTTCCTCACTACTGATGTCAGGCTGACTGGTCTATAATTCCCCATTTTCTCTCTACCTACATTCTAAAATGATGGTGGTGATGGTGGTAATGGTGGTGGTGGTGGTGGGTGGGGGAGCGGGGGTGGTGGTTTGGGTTGGACATTAACTGCCCTCCACTCCATACGAACTGCTCCTGAGTACACTGAATCTTGAAAGATACCTGTGAATGCATTCAATTTATCAAGGTCTACTTCCTTAAGTACTCTGGGATGTAGATTATCATGTCCTAGATATTTATCAGCCTTTAATCACATCAATTGTCCCAACACTATTTCCTACTGATATCTGCAGTTTACCTGTAGTTCATCCCTCTTACTAGATCATGTGTTCTCCAGCATTTGTTGAACATTGTTTGTGACCTCTTCTGTGAAGAGAGAACTAAAGTACATATTTAATTGATCTGCCATTGCCATTATACCTTCCCTGTTTCTGACTGTAAGGGACCTGTATTGTCTTCACAAATCTTTTTCTCTTCCCATACATATAGAAGCTTTTAAAATCAGTCCCACATAAGAGATCAATGTGCAAGATAAAAGGGCATGGGATTGGGGAAAGTGGATTGAGATGGATAGGAAACTGGTTGGCAGAAAGGAAACAAAGAGTAGGAATTAATAGGTCCTTTTCAAATTGGCAGGCAATAACTAGTGGGGTGCCACAGGGATCAGTGCTGGGACCCCAGGTATTCACAATATGCAATATAATATATTAATGATTTGGATGAGGGAACAAAATGTAACATCTCCAAGTTTGCAGATGATACCACGTTGGGTGGGTGAACTGTGACAAGGACACAGAAATCCTTCAGTATGTTCTTGACAGGTTGGGTGAGTGGGCAAATCAATGGCAAATGCAGTATAATTTGGATAAATGTGAGGTTATTCGCTTCGGATGCAAAAACAAGAAGGCAGATTACTACCTGAATGGCTGTAAATTGGGAGAGGGGAGTGTGCAGTGGGACCTGGGTGTCCTTGTGCATCAGTCGCTGAAGGTAAGCATGCAGGTGCAGCAGGCAGTAAAGAAGGCAAATGGTATGTTGGCCTTCATTGCGAGAGGTTTTGAGTACAGGAGCAGGGATGTGTTGTTGCAGTTGTACAGGTTCTTGGTGAGACCACAGCTGGAATGTTGTGTGCAGTTTTGGTCTCCTTTTCTGAGGAAGGATGCTCTTGCTCTCGAGGGAGCGCAGCGAAGGTTTACCAGTCTGATGGTGGGTCCGACATATGAGGAGAGATTGACAAGGTTGGGATTGTTTTCACTGGAGTTCAGACAAATGGCGGGGGGGTGGGGAGCTGTCTCATAGAGATTTATAAAATTCTAACAGGACTGGGCAGGGTATATGTGGGCAGGATGTTCCTGATGGCGGGTATGTCCAGAACCAGGGGTCATAGTTTGAGGATTCGGGGTAGATGATTTAGAATGGAGATGAGGAGACATTTCTTCACCCAAAGAGTGGTGAGCCTGTGGAATTCATTACCACAGGAAGTAGTTGATGCAAAACATTAAATGCATTCAAAAGGCGACCAGATATAGCACTTGGGGCGAATGGGATCAAAGGTTATGGGGAGAAAGCAGGATTAGGCTATTGAGTTGGATGATCAGCCATGATCGTGAAGAATGGTAAAGTAGGCTCAAAGGGCCGAATGGCCTCTTTCTACTCCTATCTTCTATGTTTCTATAATTGTAGCTGTACCTTTCTTACCTGCACTTCCTTCCTATTTAATGCCTTCCCTAACGTTACCACTCCAGTGTGGGGATCTATATAGAACTGTAACAGTTATTTTCTGCCTTTTGATATTTCTAGCTCTACCCATGCAGTTTGCAGTTCACTGGAGCTGATATCCTTCTGCACGTTTGCATTAACGTCCTCTTTAACAGGAATGTTACCCCCCTCCCCCCACTTATCCTTTTTGTCTGTTCTTCCTAAAACTGAAGAACCCAGGATATTCAGTTTCAATAGAGATAGTAAGAACTGCAGTTGCTGGAGTCAGGGATAACACAGTGTGGAGCTGAAGGAACACAGCAGGTGAGGCAGAATCAGAGGAGTGGAAAAGTTGAAGCTTCGGGTCGGGACCCTCCGAAATGTCCCATTTCTGAAGAAGGGTCCCGACCGAAACGTCAACTTTCCTGCTCCTTTGATGCTCCCTGGCCTGCTGTGTTCCTGCAGCTCCACGCTATATTCAGTTTTCATCCCTGGTCACCATGTGGCCACGTCTCCCCAACTCTAACTATATCACACCTGTTTCCATCTTTTTGCCCAACTAATCCATCTATTTTATTAAGAATGGTCCACGCATTAAGACATTAGGTCTTAAGGCTTGTCTTTTTAACGTTCTTAGTCCCGTCAGCTACTGTGGCCCCATTTGATTCTTGCCCTTGAATTCTTATCATTTTTCTGATTTCCCACTTCTTTTAAAATTTTGTCTTTGTTTCCCTTCTTTTCTGTCTCCCTGTATGGGTTTCCAATCCCGCCATTTTAGTTTAAACCCTCCCCAACCGCACTAGCAAATACTCTCCATTAGACAACAGTTCTAGTTCTGCCGAGATGCAGCAGACTGGCAGAAGTACAAACTGTAGTGGAGTTCCCTGACTCTAAAACTAAGCAAAATGTTCTGAGGATGTCTGGTTTCTGTCATAGCTTTGTATGAAACTTCACAAAAATAGCTGTTCCACTGACAGATTCACAACAAAAGGCAGCAGAGGCAGTGTGGTCAGCTAAGCAGCTTCTGAAAACATGAAAGTCATGTTGATCAATGTTGGTTGCCCATAATTTCACTAAATCCGTCAAGGTAGCGAGCAATGAGGATAGTCACAGAAGATTCATCCCTCCCATTAACCAACCAGGTCATACCTACGACCAGTGTCCACCTATCACCACCATTCCGCTACCCTTCTACCTCCCCACTTTATCTGCACCTCTCCCTACACCCACATCCAGTCCTGAAGAAGGGTAATACCCAAAACATTGACTTCTCCTTTCTTCCAGATGCTGCCTGGTTTGCTGTGTTCTTCCAGCCTCCTGTTTGTCTACCTTAAATATTCACAAGGGCTCTGTCCCCACAGCTCTCTGTGGCAAGGAGTTACAAAAACTCACAACCCTCTGAGAGAAGAAATTCCTCCTCATCTCAGTCTTAAACTGATATCCCTTTATTCTGAGACAATATCCTCTGGTTTTAGACTTTCCCACAGGGAGAAACATCCTCTCAATATTTACCCTATCAAGCCCCTTAGGAATCCTATATGTTTCAATGAAGTATTTCTAAGTCTTCTAAACTCCAGTGAGTAGTCTCAACCTGTTTAGCCTTTGTTAATACAACAATCCTTCCATACCAGCGGTCATCCTAGTGAACCTTCTCTGAACTGCCTTCAATGAAATTATATCATTCCTTAAATAGGGACCACAACTGTTCACAGTAGTCCAGATATAGTCTCAATGGCACATTGTATAGTTGCAGTAACACTTCCTGGCTCTTAAACTTCAACCCACTTGAAATTAGGGCCAATGTTCTATTAACCTTCCTGATTACCTGCTGCACCTGTGTGCTGGCTTTCTGTGTTTCATGCTCAAATACTCTGAAGTCTCTATGCATTGCAACTTTCTGCAAGATTTTTTTCCTTTGAAATAAAATTCTGTTCTTTTGTTCTCCCTTCCAAAACGACCAACTTCACATTTTCTCACATTGTATTTGATTTGTCAACTTTTTGCCCACTTATTTATCAATAAACTGCCTCCAACACCATGGGCCCTTATTTAAGCCTTAACCTTTTGTGAGGTAACTTTTGACTGCCTTCTGGAAGTTCAAATACAACACATCAACTGGATCCCCTTTATTCACTCTGGTTGAGACTTTCTCGAAAATCTCTCATAAATTAGACATGATTTCCCTTTGAAGCTGATTCTGCTTGCATTCTGGAAAAGCATCCATGGAATCTTTCATATAGTATTTCTCCTAGAAAATCTGCGTTTGCAAAATCCCAGAGTTGGCTGCCTTTGTTAGTATTTGGGGGAAGAAGTTCTTTATGTTCAAATTTCTATTTTTCAGAGGTAGCGATAGGCCTGGATCCCTGCACCGGATCTAGAACTGCACAGGGTAGCCTGGTAATGCCTTTTTCAATTCAGTATATTTTTATATAATTGGGTAGGAGCCATCAGTCATGCTTTACCCTACCATTTTGATCCATATCTTCTTACATAAACTTATAGTTGACCCTATCCCCAATTCTACTGAGCTGGTCTGATTCCCTACAGGTGTTAAACTCTTATCACTTCAGTGGAAATTGGAACTAGGGACAAGTTCTTAATGGGTCCACGATGATTTAAACTGCTTTGCTAATTGGAGTGGATGAATTCCAGGGCTTGGTCCCTCCATTGCTCTGGGGTAAATAGTGAAAAGCAGAAACAGTGATGGTACTTCTGTCCACACAATATTGTGGCCATTTTTCATTGCTTGTATTCCATCTCAATTCAAAATGGGAAAATTCTGCCTCTGATATCAGGAATAGCAAAACAAGTCATCAGTTTGGAAGAATGACATGTATTACCCACGGAGCTGAAGTGCTCAGTTGTATCTTTACTTGTTCATCTATTCAGAAGAGCAGAGAATGCATTGACATGTTAAGTGTATAGCATGGAAGGTATGGTTCAATTTTACACTGAAGAACGGGCTCAGCAAGCTAGATTCATTATGTGACATTTGTTGCTGGAAATAGTTTAAAATATTCTTGGCAAACTTTATCGAGATGTAGCAGTAAACTGCCCTGCAGTGCTTTATCCAGCAGAAAGCTAAAAACTGGCAAGACATGCACATACCAGTAGAAGATGTGATTCAAGGCCCTTTGGATGGGAGAACAAAGCTTTACTGCTAGCACTACTGGCCAATCATTCATTGCATTTATTCTCTAAAAAACGTCATGTTGATTTTATTATCTTTTGTATTTCATTTACTTAAAAGTCAAACTAACAGGAATAATGTTACAACCACCAGTTAAGGCTATCATGCACAGAATTTTCATGTAATTTACAAATACAAAGTATTTCATTTTGTAATTTTAAAAAAAATTTGGAAGTTTGTACAATGAACCTCCAGAAAAAATATCAATTCACTACAGTGAATCATG
Organism: Rhincodon typus; assembly: GCF_021869965.1. Taxonomy (NCBI): domain Eukaryota; kingdom Metazoa; phylum Chordata; class Chondrichthyes; order Orectolobiformes; family Rhincodontidae; genus Rhincodon; species Rhincodon typus. Next base: position 120,129,745 of record NC_063335.1, read on the forward strand.
TAATAATCATGAAACTGGAGTACATCTGAATTCCTTATAAAATTGACGATGTTATAGAAGTAACTATAGTCTGAGTTGAACCGCTGATACATTAGTTATGTTGAAGGATTTACAATGGAACAGTGCGGTCTTCATTACACCCTGATGTGAACCATTGTCGTTGTTGATTTGGCATATGTTTGTTGTCACCTAAGAGATTCCTTGGATAGGTGGTCTCACCACGCGTAATGCATTCCAACTTTTTTCAACTTATTGTTAAAAAACCTCAGGTCACTTCCTGCACCACCTTTTAATTTCTAATGGTTGAAAATGACTTATAATTGCATCAGCTGTTTTCAATCACTAAAACTCTCCATGGCAATCAATGTCTTCTGGCAAGATTTTCAGTGTTTGTAAAGATTTCCTTGCTTTGTGCTTGGGTACATGTTTGAGCAGAGCTCTGCTTCAATCCCTCTTCCCTATACAATGATGTACATTGGCATGTCTCCCCACTTATATCAGTGGTTAACAAAAATACATCATGGTGTCAATAATTCCTCTCATCTACTTTTGTAGCTTCCTCGTTTGAACAGATCTTTTCTGTCTTCATTGACTGTTTATGGCAGCATTTCCCAAAAAAAACTGACAAAATACCTCAAGGCTTGCAGATAAAATAGAAATTATCAATCTATCCCTTTGAGGGTCCAGTGGTATAAATATTTGGAAATGTTTCCCACAAGCTGCCAGGCAACGGATCACTCCTGTGCAGCTGCTCACATTGGATATTAGATCCAAATCATACTTCAAAATACACATAAGGGAAAAAAACCAACCACGTGCAGTAAAGCTTAAACTAACATTTAAATTTTGAGATTGGAATTAACCTTCTGTAGAACACTCTGCTTGTAATTTTTCTTAATTAAAACAGCCTGTACAATTACCTCAGCAGGGCAGTACAGCTATCAAAACATACCATTTTGTCAGAATGCATTCCCATCTCCTTAGGTACCCATCATCTGTGTAAGGATAATTTCAGGATACTATAGCTATTAATTTATTAACTGTTCTCAATTAGATATTGAAGATATATTTTAAATTAATCTCCTTTTGGACACATAATGTGCTATGACTGAATGAATATTAACTTTCATTTTGTGAAAATCACCATTTCACATGAGTAGCTTATGTTTTAGCAAAATGCCATGTTATGTTCATTCATTCAAAGCAACTTTTAAATGTGCACATTTAAAAATTAAACTATGTCCACAAAAAAAAATCTATCTTAAAGAACTGAGATAACACCCCTGTTTCTCAATGCCATTTTGAACCACTGCAAACTAAACATCATGACACTCATGGAATCATCATGAATAGTTTGCTCCAAATAACAAAATAGGATACAAGTAGAATAACTATTTTTTTTGACATCTGAACTAGTTTTACAATTTCAAGAACTTCATGGGCAGGATTTTTTAGACAGCAGGACTTCTCTCATTGCCACTTTGAAGAGTTGGTGTGGAACCAATCACAGAAGCCCCATATAAGCTCATTAATTGGCTGGAGACAGAACTTCAGCCCTGGTTGGCTGGCAGCTCTGGCAGTGGTGGCAGAGGCAATAGTGGCCAGGTCTGGGGCCATAAACAGTCCCCAAATTCAAAGTAGCAGAGTGCAAGACCAGGTAAATGCCGGGAGTTCTCACTGTCTAATTATTCAAAGAAAGTATCCAGAACCTTATCCTTTTTCCCTTGCGTGCACATACCTATAATGTGTATCGACGTTTCATACTCAATGTTGTATTTTAAGTATGGAATTGGTAAAGGCTGAACTAGCACATAAGTCAAATGGGTGCAACATCTGAAGCCTTGAAGCTGAATAATAAGCAATTATAGAATGGGCTAGAAAGAATTCTGCAAGCAAGCTGTTTATCCTCTTGGCTCCAGATGATGTGGACCCAAGGAATCCAGAGACGTGCCAGGACAGTATGGAAAGCAATGTTAAATAAAATAACTTAATTCTTCTGGACTACTTCAAACAAATTATTTTTGGAAATGAGCTCAATCAAGTCATATTTGTAGAAAGGTACTGAGATGAACCAAATTAAATGAGCGTCATAAACTTAGAACGCAATATTATCACACTTACAGAGTTCTCATCATCTTCTTCAAGTTCCCTCTGCTGTTCCTGATGTCTTTTTGCTTTAATTTCCATTGCTTCAATTATTAAATCTCTCAGAATTGACACCGATTTGGCATTTTTAATGAAATTGTGCTGTAGCAAGAGAAGGAAATGTAGCAAACTGATTAACAGTTAGTTAACATGCAACACTTACAATTAAATGAAGTATGTATTGACATATTGCTTCCTATGCCATTAATCTCCCTTTGAAAAAGTCAAATATTAATGAATCACAGGATTCCTGGATCTGTTCATTGGCTCAATAAACAAATGTATACTGTGGACACCCCAACACTTGTTTGTTATTCAGTTTTCTGAAGTGGCAGCATGAATTCTGCAATTGATTTCAGAGTGCCCAGATAACAGAGATGAATAAACAGTCAATGTTTCTGCTCTCCTGCCCTCACTATGTGATCCTTTTGAAACTGGATTGGCATCGATGATGACAGGTAAAAATATTACTGTTCTGGCTAACTTGTTACTAACTTATACAGCAACAGTTATGGATTGAACTTATGTAGGAAGAACAACTCCTTCAGTGAAGAAGCAGAGGGCGGCCAGCATACACATGCATCACATGTATTGTCATCATCTTAAGAAGAGAGCAAGAATGTGGTTTTTTGGTGAGAGGTGGACAGAGAAGAAACCGAAGAAGAAAATGCATCACCTTGCACGTGGATGAATTTCGATGTTAGGGATATTTTGACATATAAAGGTAAAATACATTTTTTATTTCAAAAATATATTTTATTCATAAAAATATCTTTACATACATACATAGATGGTCACTGAAATAGTTCAGTTCTATACAGTAGCATATGAAGAAACAAACAAACATTGGAGTTTGACCCTATCCAGTAAACAAACCAAAAGCATTTCTTACTTGTACAAGACTATGTTTACATATATTTGAGACACTGGGAGAGTCCTACAACTGAACAGACTCACATTTAAGTTCAGCTGAAAGATCTTAGATGCTGTCTTTCCCCACTGTGCCTTGGTGGCAGTTGCCCCAACGTTTAGTGCATCCCTCAGCATGTAGTCCTGGACCTTAAAATGTACCGGTCTGCAACACTCGGTAGGGGTCAACTCCTTGCTACAGAAGACCAACAGGTTTCAGGCATGGTATTGTTAAACATGCTTATTTAGCTCAACAAGCTGTTGCAATCGTGTGGTTTGTAAGATAATCATGCTTTGGGAATGTAATTTAAATTTAGAAGGACCTATTCTGATGTCTGTCTGAAAATAAACTTGAAGGTTTGATTAATAGAGATCAAGGTTTTTTTTAAAAATGAAGGCTTGGACTGTTTTATTCGGATGAAAGTGCAAGTTGTTTACATTTGGAGTCAATGACAAAAATATCTGAGTTCATGGCTATCTAAAAATCCCAGAAAGGTGGTGTTAAGTATCAATTTGTTAACAGCTGGGCCGTAAACTCTCAATTTATTTTTAAGTTAAAAGAGAGTTGGGGTTCAGTATAGCAAATTAACATTTCTACCTAAATACATGGCTAATGTGTTTCACATTGCTATGGGGAAAGAGGGCAGAGGAAGCCATTTTTAGATCTAGTTACAGACTTCCCTATAAATCAATAAATCTCTCAGACCGAGAGGTGTTTTGTGAGGCCAGTTGTAAGAAAAAGCTGCCTGACATTGTGAAATACCACAGCCAGATGCAGCAGGGTGTCAGCCTATATTTGAAGAGATGCATCCTGCAGCCATCTAAGGATTTCAGGAAAGTAGAATCAACAGAACAAACTTCACTGCTGGTGATGGATTTAAGAAATACTAAAAAAACTGTGGAAAGCACCTGAACAGAACAACTCAGAGTTATATTTAGGAAAAAGGGAATATGGGAATGCATTAGAAGCAGGGGGAAGTGGGGAACTGTTTACTACAAAGATTGCTGTCCCGTGGAGAACACAGTGTACAAATAAGTCAAAAAAAGGGAAAATTCATCTTGATTAGTTTTAAAACACACAATCTCGTCATGCCATTATTTTCAGCTAGTTTTCTTTTCAATTGGAAGATCAGATCAAATCTCTATTTAAAACTCAATACGTTTTAATTTCTACAGACATTGCAGTCATTTTCCTACCTTAGTTCAATCAATGTGCATTTAATATGCCTTAGAAATTTGGCTTCAAAGGTGTTCTTTATTCATTTGTGGCATTGACGGCTGGGCCAACATTTATTTCCCATCCCTAGTTGCTCTTGACAAGGTGGTGGTGAGCCACCTTCTTGAGCCACTGCAGTCTGCGTGTTGTAGATAGAGTTACAATGGAGTTAGGGAGGGAGTTCCAGGATTTTGACCCAATGACAAAGTGACAAGTCAAGATGGTGAGTTGCTTGGCCAGCAATCTGCCCAGAATTTGCACGGGATTTCCCCATGATCTGCTGCCCTTGTCCTTCTAGACAGAAGTTGTCCTGAGTTTGGAAGGTACTGTCTAAGGAACCTTTTAAGTATTTAAAACATACATTACAAAATACAAGCAGAAGGGTTACAACTGGAGGATTCAAAATCGATTGTTTTCCAGATTGGAATTTCTCAGGACGTTTTTCTTGATGGAAATATTTTATTATCCAAGTTATCTAAGTACAACTCAAAAGAAATAAATAGCCAATATCAGCATAGATACAAATAACTTAGTCTTGTTAAAATATTTAGTGTTGGTAGAAATTTGAGAGTAATTATTTGTAACACAATAAGCCAACTCAAATTGCTGCATTTACAATACTGAGTATATTCAAACCAGTTCATGGACTGCGGGGTCATGAAAATTGCTGTGTAAATGCAAGTAATTTTCTTTTAATGGTTAATGAAGAATATAATTACAAGGTATTGGGGTTCTCATTCATAAGTAGCAATGGTAAAACCATAATCTGAATGTAAGGGATTAATTTTAATTCAAATCAGTATTGGTGCAAAAGTAGCCCAAAGTGACCAGCCTATTCTGAAAAAGAGAACAGAATGCACTTGGACATGTTTTAATATATGATATCACTTTCCAAACCGATGCAGGTAGGAGTTGGTCCAGCCAGGAATACAGAGACCAGACACTCAAGGAAATAGTTCTTGGCATTAATTAGAAGTAGGATGAGGTTCAGAAACAGATTCTGACATGGATAAATGGAGGGAAAGTTAAGTGTCAAGCATGCTCAAGAATTTCTTTTGGAGCCTGGAGGGCCATTCTTGCTCTTCCCTCTCCATGGAATCTTCCAGAGGATTACTGAAGAAGGGTCACTTGTCTGAAAATGATGACTCTGCTTTCCCTCCACAGATGTTGTCAGTGATGTGAATTTCTCCAACAAATTCTGTTTATGTTTCAGATTTTTTTGACCTTGACTGAAATCACAAGCCTGACGAAGGAGCAGTGCTCTGAAAGCTTGTGATTGAAAATAAACCTGTTGGACTATAACCTGGTGTCGTGTGACTTCTAATTTTGTCCATCTCAGTCCAACACGGACATCTCCACATCAAGAGAAGGTAAGACAGAGGGGGATAAGGAAGATAAAAGTAGTGAAGTTAGATGCAACAAATGGAATGAGGAGGACAGTAAGATGGGGTTGTTAGAGGGAGTGAGAAAGGGAAATGAAATCCCATTTAGCATCAAAAGGATTGCTAAAAGGAGACAAGAAATTGAAGCTTTTTGTCTTCCATTCATCAGGAGTATGACCCACGAAGCAGGCTTGCAAATAGGGACACAAACTTACACAGCACGGAAAGAGAGTTCTGATTGGTTTGGCCATCATTGACATTGGAGATGTAGCTAGAATAGTTAACTATTCTTAATTAACTATTCTTAGTATTCTTAATTCTCAGACTAGACAGGTAGGTTCTGATTCCGACATTTCCACTGGCAACATCCTGACCAGAGACTGAAAGTTTCCATGATCCCTTTTGTTTCCATGAAAAGGTGCAAATTATTTTTGCCTGTGTAAAACAGTGTCCTGTGTATTATTATATGTGGCTTCTAGCATGTGCAACTCTTAGCTATCAGACTATGCTCAAAGTTACACCAGAAACCAATTTTATATCAGTCAGGCTCACAATATTGGACATGCTAGAAGTTCACTGTACTTCTAAGTTTTGGGTCATTCTCAAATTTTGAAATGGTACACTGCACACTGAGGTCTAAATCATCAATATAAATCAAGGGAAGTGGTCCAAATACTGACCGCTGAGGAACACCATTGTATAACTTCCTCCGGTCTGAGAAATAATCATTTATCACTGGTGTTTCCTGCATCTGCTCATTCAGCCAATTTAGTATCCATCCAACATCCCTATTCCCATAGGCCTCAATTTTGATGACTAGCTATTCTGTGGTACTTCATCAATGCAGTTTTGGAGTCTTTCATCCCTCATCCCTTTTTTCCCTCATTAATGTATACAAAATGTCACATCGTGCTTCCCAGAGCAGCAGAGTAAAAAAGCAAACACTTAAGTGATTTCTCCCATCCACCTAACCTACCCTAAACACTGCTTCACTTACCTTGCAACCTGGAACCTGACCTACTTGGCAACCTATCCCTTTCCCACTCGGCACCCCATCCTCCACCCAAATGGCACCCTACTTACATGATACCTTACCCACCTGGCACTCTACCACTTACCTATTTAGTATTGTAACCCTGGCACCCTACCTGATCTCTAGTTGCACCACAGCTGGATATCTCCCTACTTATCTAGCACCCTGGCATCCTAAATAAAAATCGAAAGAACTGCAGATGCTATAAATCAGGAACAAAAGCAGAAGTTGCTGGAAAAGCTCAGCAGGTCTGGCAGCATCTAGCACCCTACACTCCCTGCACTCTAACATCATTATTATTTTACATGCTTACGGTTTGACAGCAGCCATCAAAGTGGCTGTCAGGACCTTTAAATTTCATGATACAGTAGTTGACTGCGATAATGAGGGTGCAGTTTATCTTTCTCTGAGAATTCTGCACAACAAAAGAACTGTCAGAATGGAAGTACAGTCCCCATTTCTGAGACTGTCTTCTCAGAAATGCAGAGTTCCCTTCTTTCATGAAAAAAAAGGGCCAGAATTGCAATCTACATAAGATTGCCACTCCTTGGAAAATCCAGCCCAATGCTGGTTTTCTGTTCTTTCCAAATATTTAATAGTAACATGCCATCATTAACTATGCAATAAATGTTATGAACAGTAGTAAGGCTTAAAAGGCCTGATCATGCATAAAGCAATTGTTGCCAAATGGATATCCATCAATATTTCATCAGGGTTAAAGACTTCAGTGATCCAGGCTCAGAGACTTCATTTTGACTCATTCAATTAATTCCAGCTCCAAGAGAACTGCAACATTATCTTGCCATTTGTCTTCATTTCTTGTCAATTGTTTATTTTTATGATTTGCCCTGTCGATATCCCTGGTGTTTTCTATCCTTTCTGCATCAATTATACATTCACCTTTTTCCTCACTATTGTTGTTTTGTTTTGTTACTTAGCCGGTATTAAATTCTCAGAAATCCATCTTTTTCAGCTGTTTTCACTTTTGTTTTCCTTTGTAATTCTGAATCCTAAATTGTATTCCTTCTCTCACTGAATTATGGTCTGAGATGACAATGTCTATTTTATTAATAAAAAGATGCCAGTTTTTCTGTTTTGTACCTTCACTTTAAATACGTGTTCTGAGTCAATAGCCAAGTTCCCTGGTCTTTATGAAAAAAAACCTGATTACTTAGAGGACAAGGTCAAACAATCAATTATCCTAAAGTCTTAAAATTCACCTACATTGGATCCAGGCTGCCTCAATGTTCACTTCACTGCACATAGCTGAATAACTGATTTTTTGCAAAACTGCTGATTCTTTTATGTCACCAATCAGAGCTTGCTGCAAGTCCTCTGAGTGGCAGCATAACATGGGAGAAAATAAACTCGTAGTTGGATTAGAATAAGGCCATTCTTACACAAATCTCATTAACCATAATTATTTAAGAACTGGAAATCTTTTTGCTATTCAATGTAAGACAGACAGTTTGACAACACAGATGCTGTCATGGAATTGGGAGCAGTGATGCAGAGGGAGCATATGTAAGAAAGCTGTACCCCTGCCTGCAAAAGATATTTCCACACATGCATGAAGAGAGGATGACTCCAACATGTTATGAACCCCAAAGATGATTGTGCAGAAATCTAAAGGTAACTCATTGACAGATATGTCTGCACAGCTGGGAGGAGAACCGTACAAGAGAAGTGCTATAGAGATGGGAAAGGAAAAGGTGAGTGGTGAACTGCAGCACATATTGGAGTGAAACTGATGGGGACGAGGTGAAAGTGCACTGGCTCACAATAAGAAGTATGTAATCCTTTACTTTGGCAAACACGCATAGATGCAAAACTTTGGTGCCAATGTTTTTGGGAGGGATACCATTGGGATAACCTGAGCACCAGACTTTGAAATGTTGGTCTGCTGAAGTCAACTGGTGAAGGTGCTGACTTCAGCCAGACCGGAACTGTGCCACAGAATTCTCATTGTTTTGAGAGACAGAAATGCACAAGAACACATCTCCAGCTGCAGAAAGGACATGAAATACTGTGTCAGCTATCAGCAAAAAGGGCAGTCAAAAGCTTTCTGACAACTCCAATGGTCAGGAACAATGGCATTACAAAACAAAGGTTCAGAGAGTTCGACATTTTTCTACTTTAATATTCATCAGAATTTCTACTAAATACAGAAATTCCCATTTATAATATCATAAAACATAGGAGCAGAAATTAGGCCACTAAGGTTTTGGAGTAGATGAGCCATTCAGCCCATCAAGTCTGCTCCGCCATTCAACCATGGCTGATACGTTTCTCAACCCCATTCTCCCCGTAACGCTTGATCCCCTTGACATTCAAGAACCTATCTATCTCTGTCTTAAATATACTCAATGACCTAGCCTCCACAGCCTTCTGAGGCAGTGAATTCCATACATTCACCACTCTCTGGCTGAAGAAGTTTCTCTTTATCTCTGTTCTAAAAGGTTTTCCCTTTACTCTAAGGCTGTGCCCTCAGGTCCTAGTCTCTCCTATCAATGGAAACATCTTCCCAAAATCCACTCTGCCCTGGTCATTCTGTGAGTTTCAATTAGATCCCTCCTCATCTTTCTAAACTCCATCGAGTATAGACACAGAGTCCTCGAATGTTCCTCATATGTTAAGCTTTTCATTCCTAGGACCATTCTCATGAACCTGCTCTGAACCCACTCCAGGTGCAGTACATCCTTCCTGAGATATGGGGCCCAAATGTGCACACAATACTCCAAATATGACCTGACCAGAGCCTTAAAGAGCCTCAGAAGTACATCCCTGCTTTTATATTCAAGTCCTCTTGAAAGAAATGCCAACGTTGCATTTGCCTTCCGAACTACTGACTCGACCTGCAAGTTTACCTTGAGAGAATACTGGATTAGAACTCCCAAGTCTCCTTGCACTTTAGACTTCTGAATTTTCTCCCCATTTAGAAAATAGTCCGTGCCTCCATTCTTCTTACCAACGTGCATGACCTCACACTTTCCCATGATGTACTCTATCTGCCACTTCTTTGTCCACTCTCCTAACCTGTCCAAATCCTTCTGCAGCTTCCCTGCCTTCTCAATACCACCTGTCCCTCTACCTATCTTTGTATTGTCTGCAAACTTAGCCAGAATGCCCACAGTTCCTTCATCCAGATCATTAATTTATAAAGTGAAAAGTTGTGGTCCCAACACTGACCCTTGTGGAACACCACTTGTCACTAGCTGTCATCCTGAGAAAGAACCTTTTATCCCCACTCTCTGCTTTCTGTCAGACAGCCAATCTTCTATCCATGCTAGTACCTTACCTCCAGGTTTTATACCCTGTATAAAAACTTACCTTGTGCGGCAAGCGGCCCTCTTGTTTTCAGCAGCAGCAGCGCGAGCCAGAGTGCCAACGGGAAGGTAAGCGGTTTTTGTTTCTTCCTGTATAAAAACTTACCTCGTGCGGCAAGCGGCCCTCTTGTTTACAGCGGTGGGTGTGTGGAGGGAACGCGAGCCAGGAAGAAACAGATAAATTCGGGCATTGGCTAAACCCAAAACACGACATGTGTATTGTCTCCCACCCATCCTCCTCCTCTAACCAAAAAAGACTGTGAGGAGGTTCGGTAAGATAAGGCTTTTTTTTAATTCTTCTTCCGGAAATGTTGAGTAGAGGGAATGGAAGCTAGGGCAGTTGCATGCTCCTCTTGCAGGATGTGGGAGGTAAGGGTCACTGCTGGTGTCCGCTCTGACTTCACCTGCGAGAAGTGCACCCAACTCCAGCTCCTCAAAAACCGTGTTAGGGAACTGGAGCTGGAGCTGGATGAACTCTGGATCATTCGGGAGGCTGAGGAGGTGATAGAGAGGAGTTACAGGGAGGTGGTCACACCCAAGGTACAGGAAAAAGGTACCTGGGTGACTGTCAAGAAGGGGAAAGGGAATAGGCAGACAGTGCAGGGACCCACTGTGGCCGTTCCCCTCAATAATAAGTATACCGTTTTGGATACTGTTGGGGGGGCAACCTACCAGGGCAAGGCCATAGCGGACAGGTCTCTGGCACTGAGCCTGACCCTGTGGCAAAGAAGGGAAGGGGGGAGAATAGGAGAGCAATTGTAGTGGGGGATTCAATAGTAAGAGGCACAGACAGGCGGTTCTGTGGACACGAATGAAATGAAAGGATAGTATGTTGCCTCCTGGGTGCCAGGGTCCGTGATGTCTCGGATCGTGTCTTCAAGATCCTCAACAGGGAGGGTGAGCAACCAGCAGTCATGATACACATCGGTACCAATGACAGAGGTAGAAAAAGGACTGAGAATGTGAGAAACGAGTACAGGGAGTTAGGTTGGAAGCTGAAGTCCAGGTCAAACAGGGTAGTTATCTCTGGATTACTACCAGTGCCACGTGATAACGAGGTAAGAAATAGGGAGAGAGTGCAGCTAAACACGTGGCCACAGGGCTGGTGTAGGAGGGAGGGCTTCCATTATGTGGATAATTGGAGCACATTCTGGGGAAGGTGGGACCTGTACAGTAAGGATGGGTTGCACCTGAACCGAAAGGGCACAAATATCCTGGGAGGGAGGTTTGCTAGAACTGTATGGGATGGTTTAAACTAGTTTGGCAGGGGGTGGGGAACCGGATTTATAATTCAGAGGATGAGGTATTCGGCCTTCCAACATTCACAACAGGGAGTGAGGTAGTTATAAAGAAATGTAGTTGATGGAGCGTAATTGCGGACAGCGAGATGGTTTGAGATGTGTACACTTCAATGCAAGAAGTATCAGAAATAAACCGGATGAACTTAGAGCATGGGTCGGTACTTGGAACTACGATGTTGTGGCCATTACAGAAACTTGGGTAACTCAGGGAGAGGTATGGTTGTTGGAACTTCCGGGATTTAGATGCTTTTAAAGGAATAGGGAGGGTGGAAAAAGAGGTGGGGGAGTGGCATTGCTAGTCAGAGCGAGTATAGCAGCTACTGAAAGGCAGTTCGAGAATGATATGTCTACAGAGTCAGTTTGGGTTGAGGTCAGGAACAAGAAAGGAGCAGTCACTTTGTTGGGGTTTTTTTACAGACCCCCCTAATAGTTGCAGAGAAGTAGAGGAGCGGATTGGGAGGCAGATACTGGAAAGGTGCAGAAGTCACAGGGTTGTAGTCATGGGTGACTTCAACTTTCCAAATATTGATTGGAAACATTTTAGTTGTAACAGTTTAGATGGAGCAGATTTTGTCCAGTGCGTTCAGGAAGGATTCCTGACACAGTATGTAGATAGACCAACACGAGGAGAGGCCTCTTTGGATTTGGTGCTTGGCAACGAACCGGGCCAAGTGTTAGACCTGTTGGTAGGAGAGCATTTTGGCGGTAGCAATCATAACTCTGTTTCTTTCACGATAGTCATGGATAAGGATAGGTACATACGGCAGAGTAAAGTTTATAATTGGGGGAAGGGTAATTACAATTCAGTTAGGCAAGAACTGGGTAACATAAATTGGGAACAGATGCTGTCAAGGAAGGGCACCACAAATATGTGGAGATTGTTTAAGGAATGCATACTGCATGTGCTCGATATGTTTGTCCCCAGCAGGCAGAGAAGATGCGGTCGAGTGAGGGAGCCATGGTTCTCGAGAGAGGTCGAACGACTGGTTAAGAGGAAGAAGGAGGCTTATGTAAGGTTTAGGAAAAGAGGAACGGAAAAGGCTCTAGAGGGATATAAGTTAGCCAGGAAGGAGCTGAAGAAAGGGCTTAGGAGAGCTATAAGGGGGCATGAGAAAACCTTGGCAGATAGGATCAAGGAAAACTCCAAGGCTTTTTCACGTGTGTGCAGAACAAGAGAATGACCAGAGAAAGGGTAGGGCCCATCATGGATTGTAAAGGGAATTTGTGCACAGAGCCTAAAGAGATAGGAGAGGTCCTTAATGAATACTTTTCTTCAGTATTCACAACTGAGAGGGACCTAGTTGTAAAGGAGGACGTTGTGAAACAAGCAGGTAGGCTAGAGGAGGTTGATGTTAGTAAAGAAGATGTGCTAGGAATTCTGAGGAAGTTGAAGATAGATAAGTCCCCCGGGCCTGATGGGGCTTATCCAAGGATTCTATGGGAAGCGAGGGACGAGATCGCCGGACCTTCGGCGATGATCTTTTCGTCCTCACTGTCCACGGGTATAGTGCCGGAAGATTGGAAAGAGGCAAACGTCATTCCCATGTTCAAAAAAGGGAACAGGGATAACCCCGGAAAGTACAGACCAGTTAGTCTTACATCAGTGGTGGGCAAATTATTGGAAAGGGCTCTGACAGACAGGGTTTATGATCACTTGGAAAGGCACAGTTTGATTCATGATAGCCAGCATGGATTTGTGAGGGGTAGATCATGCCTCACAAATATTATTGAATTCTTTGAAGAGGTGACCAAACACGTGGATGAAGGTGGAGCAGTGGATGTGGTATACATGGATTTAAGTAAAGCGTTTGATAAAGTTCTCCATGGTAGGCTCATGCAGAAGGCAAGGAGGCATGGGATAGGGGGAAATGTGGCAGTTTGGATTCAGAATTGGCTGACCCTTAGAAGACAAAGAGTGGTAGTGGATGGAAAATATTCAACATGGTGCTCAGTTATGAGTGGTGTACCACAAGGATCTGTTCTGGGTCCTCTTCTATTTGTGATTTTTGTAAATGATTTGGATGAAGGAGGGGAAGGGTGGATTAGCAAGTTCGCGGACGATATGAAGGTGGGTCATGTTGTGGACAGTGCGGAGGGCTGTTCTAGGTTACAAAGGGACATTGATAGAATGCAGAGCTGGGCTGAGAAGTGGCAGATGGAGTTTAACCCTGAAAAGTGTGAGGTGATTCATTTTGGAAGGACAAACTTGAAAACAGAATACAGGGTTAACGGAAAGATTCTTGGCAGTGTGGAGGAGCAGAGGGATCTTGGGGTTCATGTTCACAGTTCCCTGAAAGCTGCCACCCAGGTTTATAGAGTTGTTAAGAAGGCTTATGGTGTGTTAGCTTTCATTAATAGAGGGATTGAGTTCAAAAGCCATGAAGTTATGCTCCAGCTATACAAAAGCCTGGTTCGGCCACATCTGGAGTATTGTGTCCAGTTCTGTTCACCTCATTACAGGAAAGATGTGGAAGCATTGGAAAAGGTGCAGAGGAGATTTACCAGGATGTTGCCTGGAATGGAGGGAAGGTCTTACAAGGAAAGGTTGAGAGAGCTAGGGCTTTTCTCTTTAGAATGACGAAGGATGAGAGGTGACTAGATAGAGGTGTACAAAATGATCAGAGGTATAGATAGAGTAGACAGCTAGAGACTTTTTCCTAGGGTGGAGGTAGCTTTTACAAGGGGACATAGTTTTAAAGTGAAAGGAGGTAGATATCGGGGAGACATCAGAAGTAGGTTCTTTACTCAGAAAGTGGTAGGGGCGTGGAATGCATTGCCGGAGAGGGTAGTGGAATCGGCCTCATTGGGGCATTTAAGCGGCTAATAGATAGGCATATGGATGATAGTATAAGGTAGCGGTGGAGGTTAGATAGACCTTAGGTTTCGGCACAACATCGTGGGCCGAAGGGCCTGTACTGTGCTGTACTGTTCTATGTTCTATGTTCTATAACACCATGGGCCCTTATCTTACTCAGCAGTCTCCTGTGCGGCACCTTATCAAAGGCCTTCTTGAAGTCCAGGTAGATAACATTCATTGGCTCTCCTTGGTCTAACCTCGTCATTACTTCCTCAAAGAATTCTAGCAGATTCGTCAGGCATGACCTCCCCTTAATGAAACCATGCTGACTTTGCCCTATTTTACCGTACACTTTGAAGTGATGGAGAGATGGAGACAGAGAGGTCCAGTAAGGTGAGAGAGGTGTTAGAGATGGTCCAGGTGACATGGTCTGCTTCAGTATCTGAGGAGTCGTGAATGGTGCTGAACATAGTGCAATTATCAGTGAGACGGAGGGAAGGTCATTGATGAAGCAGCGAAAGATGGTGAGGTCTGGGACACTATACTGAGAAACTCCTGCAATGATGTTCTGGAGCTGAGATGACTGACTTCCACCAACTAAAACCATCTTCTTATGTGCCAGGTATGACTAATGAGCAGACAAATGGCCCCATTGTTTCCAGCTTTGCTAATACTCCTTGATACCACACTCAGTCAAATGCAGCCTTGATATCAAGGGCTGTCACTCTCACCTTACCTCTGGAATTCAACTCTTTAGAACGAAGACTATAATGTGGTCATAAGCTGCCCAAACTGGGCATCAAAGAGCTGGTTATTGCTGAGCAGGTGCTGCTTGACAGCACTGTTGATGGCACCTTCAAACACTTTGCTGATGAGTTGCTCTTTTGTCCATGGCTGACATAGCCTGTTACGAGATCGTGGTAGAATCCAAACTGAATATCTGTCAAAATCAGATCCTTTCCAGCATTTTGCTGATGATAGAGAGTAGACTGATGAGGTTGTAGTTGACCAGATGGGATTTGTTCTGCTTTTTGTGGACAGGACATATCTGGGTAATTTTCTACATTGTTGGGTAGATGCCAGTGTTTTAGTTGTACTGGAACAGCTTGCCTCGATGTGCGGCTAGTTCCAGAGCATAAGTTTTCAGTAGTATTGCCAGAATGTTGCGAGGACCCATAGTCTTTGCAGAATCCAGTGCCTTCAGCTGCTTCTTGGTATCACATGCAGTAACTCGAATTGGTTTAATATCGATATCTGTGACGTTGCAGGCCTCAGCAGGAGGCCGAGATGGATCATCTACGTCTGGCTGAAGATGATAAAAATGCATCAGCCTGGTCTTTTGTGATGATATACTGGGCACAACGTCATTAAGTATGGAGATTTGTGTGCTAGATGCTTAACTGTACACCTATTTGATTTGATCTGATTTGTACTTATAGAATCGCTGAGCCCTGTACATTGTATACCGCATCTGCCTTTTGGCATGCAAGTAATCGTCTATGGTAAACAGGCTTATATCTCAAGTATTTTTAGGTATGACTGGTGTGCCACGTGGCAGAGCTGATTTCCTGACTTGATGGCAATGATGAACCACAAGTTTGAGTTTGAACACAATTCTGCTGCTGTTAGCGGTCCACAGTGCCTCATGTACGCCCAGTTCTGAGTTTCTATTCGAAGACTGTCACATTTAGCATGGTGGTACTGTCGGTCAATAAGTCAGTTCTTCATCTCTACAAAGGACTGTACACTGGTCTTCTATCAATATGTCATGGATGGATGCATTAGATTGGTGAGGACAAAGACAGATCACACAAATTTCTTAGCAATTCCTCCACAGACGTCAATGACATAGCAGGTGTCATTTATCTTCACAAGAGACTACAACTGTTCAATTCTCCCGATCTGGCCTTGAAACTCCCTCTCCAGAGATGCTCCATTAAGGTCTATCACAATGACCGCTCCTGTTATAGTTGAGCAGCCTTTTTGAACGAGGGTGTAACATTTAAAATCCTAATGTCCTGAAAATCCTGACTCTAAATTTTAAACTATGTCCTCTATTGTTAGTCTCTCCCACTAGTGGAAATTTTCTCTGACATTTTCTAATCAAAATCTTAATCAAATCAACCCCTATCCACCTAAAGTCCAACAAAATAAATTGCTAGTTTGTGTAAGCTGTCATTGTAATTTAAAACTAGAAATACAGGTATAATTCTAGAAAATTTATCCGCAGTTCCTCCACGGACAATATAACCTCGGAGGGTTGTGGTAGGTATAACTGAACACTCAAGTGTCCCTTGATTCAAAGCTAACGTCTATTCGGGGTCAGAGATTCAACCATGAGTCATTATGTGATTATGCTGATTCTTGACCCACAAATCACAGGGCACATGGGACACATTCCACATGGTAGTGGAATTCAGAGTGAATGATTTGGATGCTTTTCTATCCTTTCCTGTCGCTGCTGTATCACCATCAAAACACTGACTCAACAAGTGATGCAACTTGAAGGATAAGTTGTTGCCATTCTGAATGGCAGGCAGGAAGCTCTTCCTAGTCATTAAC
The DNA here is from genome assembly GCF_021869965.1 of Rhincodon typus. Lineage (NCBI taxonomy): Eukaryota > Metazoa > Chordata > Chondrichthyes > Orectolobiformes > Rhincodontidae > Rhincodon > Rhincodon typus. Next base: position 120,146,416 of record NC_063335.1, read on the forward strand.
AACAATGTTGCAGTGTTTCAAATAGTGCTCCAGAATGTTTTTAAAACATTTCCTTTGTGATCTCCTAGAACACTGTCCATTCGATGGAACCAGTAGCCAAGGAAACTCAATAGTTAAGCTCGAGCATGAGAGTTCACAAAATAGCAGCTGAGAGAGCTCAAAATGGCAGCTGAGAGATCAGTGCTAATTCAAACTTGAAACTGCCACTGGGTGGAAAAACAGGCTACGCAACAGCAAATTGCTGGTATAAAAAAGCTGTATGCATAACCTGCAGAAAAGAAAGGACGCATTGAAAGGCATGTTTGAGGAAATAGTGTGAACAATACAGTTAAAGTATAGAAACTGAAGAGTAGAAAGAAAATCTACACAGTGCAACAAGAGCATAAAAAAAAGCCTAGACTCTCAATCTGAAGAGGAACTGTTATTAAAAATACTAGCCAATGCCAGCGACACCAACTGACACTGAGTCACTCCCTTACTAAATGGCAAACTGGTAAGAAGTGAGATGGACACCGAAATGGCAGTTTCATTTCAAGTGAAAGTGTGCCTCAGAAGCAGCTCAGTTATATTGCACTGCAATGCTCAAAAATTGTGCTAAGAACATACACAAACGAAGGTGTGTCTTTAAGGGGTTGTATCAATGTGAATGTTCAATTATACGATCAGTATGAAGATATGTCCTCACAGAAAAGAAAGAAATGTCAAAAGAAATCATCAGCTTTATTACAGAGAATGTGGTTGAAGAAAATCAAACTCAATTCAGCTGAAGTAAATCACTTGTCAGGTTCTGTCACAAACTCTAAAGAAACAAGCTACTGTTTTCAATGGTGATCTGGGAAGCATGGAAAAGACCTCTGCCAAACTGAAAATCAACAATGAAAATCAAGAAAAATATCGTAAGGCTAGATGAGCACCTTATACTTTATTCGAAGCAGAAATCCAACCAAACAAAAAGTATGAATTAAACCAGGGTGGCACTTACAATTAATCTGCTTGCGACCATCAACAGTGACCACTACACTTGTGAGACTTGAGACCAACAAAGCAGTGTTTCCCTGTAAGTTAATACCCTTCCAATACTTTTCAAACAAGCGCATCAGAACAAGGAAGTTGATGAAGGTAGCACCTCCACAGCTTAAAAAGTGCGATGTTCCCATAGATTGGAGAAAGGGAACTGTCGTGCTTCATCCCAGCAACAAGTGTGAAGTAAAGCATAAGTAACATTTAGGAAACTGAAATCAGACAAGGCCCTGCAGGAATATAAAGGAAGCAGGAAAGAACTTAAACAAGGAACCAGGAGGGCTAAAAGGGGCCACAAAATGACCTTGGCAAGCAGGATTAAGAAGAATCTCAAAGCATTGTATAATTATATTTGGAGCAAGAGGGGTAGCAAGGGAAAGAGTACGTCCACTCAAGCATAAATGAGAGAATTTACACGTGAAGCCAGAGGAAGTGAGTATTTCGCTTCAGTATTCACCAAGGAGAAAGATATGGGTGATGGTAAGATTAGGGAGGGTATGTTGATATTCTAGGGCACATAAGTATTAAGAAGGAGGTGGTGTTGGGTGTCTTGAAAAACATTAAGGTAGGTAAGTCCCCAGGGCCTGATGGGATCTATCCCAGGATACTGAGGGAGGCAAGGGAGGAGATATCTGGGACCTTGACAGAGATCTTTGAGTTTTCTTTAGCCACAAGTGAAGTACAAGAAAACTGAAGAGTAGCCAGTGTTGTTCCTTTGTTTAAAAAGGATAATACAGGAAATTATAGGCCAGTGAGCCTTACATCAGTACTAGGGAAATTACTGGAGAATATTCTTAGGGACAAGGTTTACTTCCATTTGGAAAAGAATGGACTTACTGGAGATAGTCAGCACAGGGAGGTATTGTTTCATAAATTTGATCGAGTTTTTGAGGAAATGACAAAAATTATTGTTGAGGGTAGGACAGTGTACGTTATCTACATGGACATTAGTAAAACATTTGACAAGATCCTTCTTGGTAGGCTGATCCAGAAGATTGAGTCACATAGTATCCACAGTGAGTCGGTAAGTTAGATACAAAATTAGCTTGGTCATAAAAGACAGAGGATAATTGTGGTGAGGTATTTAACTAAGTAGAGGTCTATTACCAGTGGTGTTCCACAAGGATCAGTGCTGGAATATCTGTTGTTTGTAATATATATAGAAAGAATTTGGATGAAAGTGTAGGTGGTCTGATGAGTAAGTTTTCAGACAACATGAAAATTGGTAGATTTGTGGATTGTGAGGAAGGTTGTCAAAGAATACAGCAGGATACACTTGGAAAATTGGGTGGAGAAATAGCAGATGGAGGTTAACCTGGACAAGTGTGAGGCGATGCATTTTGTGAAATCAAATGCAAGCAGAAGTATACACTAAATGGTAGGACCCTTAGGGGGCATTGATATAGGGAGATCTTGGGGTGCAAGTCCATAGCTCCCTGAGAGTGGCATCACAAGTGGATAAGGTGACAAAGGAGGAGGACAGCATGCTTGCCTTCATCAGTCAGGGCATTGAGTATAAAAGCAAGTCACACTGCAGCAGCTGTATAAGCCTTTTAGTTAGGTCACATTTGTAATATTGTGTGTATTTCTGGTCACCACACTATGAGAAGGATGTGGAGGCTTTGGAGAGAGTGCAAAAGTGGCTTCCCAGGATGTTGATTGAATTGGAGTGTACTAGCTATAAGGAAGTTTAGACAAACATAGAAACATAGAAACATGGAAGACAGGAGCAGGAGGAGCCCATTTGGCCCTTTAAGCCTGCTCTGCCATTCATCAGATCGTGGCTGATCCCCTAGACTGTTTTCACTACAACGCCGGAGGCTGAGGGGTGACCTGACAGAAGTATATAAAATTATGAGCGGCATGTATAGGGTGGATTGTCGGGGTCTTTTTACCAGGGTGGAAATGTCAAATACTGGGGACCATAGCTTTAAGGCGAGAGGGAGGAAGTTTAAAAGAGATGTACAAGGCAAGTTTTTTACACAGAGGATGGTGGGTACCTGGAACGCACTGCTGGGGAGGTGGTTGAAGCATGTATGAGGGCATTTAAGAGGCATTTAGACAGACACATGAACAGACATGTGGGGAGATAAGGACCATTTGCAGCAAACGGGATTAGTTTAGAACGACATCATGGTCAGCGTAGACGTGGTGGCTGAAGAGCCTGTTCCTGTGTTGTACTGTTCTATATGGTCAAGCAAATAGGGTCTATTACTGAACTGTCAGCCTACAACATGAAACAAGAAGGTGCAAAAGAATACACCTACATTTCAGGAGATTACCAGACCATAGCTTCCCTTAAATTGAAAGAAAAGACATTTGGGAAGCCTGACTTGTTCAATCCTGCCGTCGAAGACTGGGCCCAGTACATGGAAAGAATGCTGGGAAAGCTCAATGGGTCTGGTGGCACCTGTGAAGAGAAATCAAATTTAACATTTTGGGTCCTTCTGAGGAAGGGTCACTGGACCCGAAACGTTAAATTTGATTTCTCTTCACAGGTGCTGCCAGACCTGTTGAGCTTTTCCAGCAAGTTCTATTTTTGTTTCTTGTTTACAGCATCCACAGTTCTTTCAGTTTTTATGTGGAAAGAATGTGTTAATTTTTTCGGGCAAATGACACTGGGACAGATGGAAAGCAACGAGTAATTCTCTGAGTGCTTATGAACCTGCAGCATTTTTGGTTATTAGGAACCTAACATTGCCTAAGGCACCAGATACTAAAGCCTTTCAAAAGTTGACAGATTCAGTTAAGGAATATTACGACTCCAAGCCTCCTCGAATTCTGAGACGCTATCAGTATTGTTTGGCTGTTTGAGAACCGGGTATTTTTTTGTGTTGCGATTTTTGACAAGGTTAAGACGACTGGCAGAGACATGTAATTGTGGGTTAACCCTGAATGAGATGCTGAGACACTGTTTGGAAAGTGGGATTAATGACGTAACCATGCAAAAGCACCTGCTAGCTGAAGCCCAACCAGACTTCAAACAGGTACTAAAACTGGCTTTGTCATTAGAAAATGCAGCAAGTGGAGCATAGGAGCTATAGGGCATCCCAATGGAACTGGACATCGTTACCTGTCTGACTGAACTTGGGGAACACTACATGAGTGTAAGCAATCGCAGAGCCTCACACAGGGCATATCCTGAACAGAGGAACATAGATCAGCCCACAGTAAAACCCCAAAACAAAGCCGAGCCTTATCCAAATGGCTAAAACATTCATCAGGATCCAGGCCTGCAAGCCATTGTAGTTGCTGCCAGTATGCAGATTCAAAACAGCAAAGGAGTTTTAAGAGGCCTAACTTGAGTAAGAGAACTCATAGATCGGTATCCAGTAGAGTTGCTGATGGGGAGTAGACTCAGCACCAGATTAAATCTGACATTCCTGAATCTGGAGGGGGTAGGGGAAACAGCAGCAAGAACACCAATACCTAAGCGAGAGAGACAGTTTATTTCAGGGGACAAAGTCTGGTGTCAAACCACGGAAACGGTCCTGCATGGGTACAAGGCGAGATCGACACGAGGTCAGGTCCCATGACATACAAAGTTTGGGTAAGTGAGGTGGTCCTGAACAAACATGTGAATTACTTGAAAGCTGCCACCTTGCAAACGGGGCAGGAGCAAAATATATCTGGCTCCTCAGAACAGCCCAAAAGACTGTCAGAAATTGTAGGTTCTCCCCCCTCCATCTAGAATCAAAGAAACCTCAGAGTATGAGATGGATGCAGCCTCGATACCATTACCACCTAAAGAAGAGCAGGAAACTCTTCCGAGACGCTCCGGGCACATGATGGGCTACAGTCTGGTACCAGCCCCCCTTGTCCGAGTCAGAGTCAGAAAAACCGGACCAAGGGCGAAAACGTCCCAGGAGAAGCCACAAGAGAAAGAACAGCTTACATCCCCAGACTTAGTGGGGAAGGGATGTAGTGATTAGAGCAAGGGCCAAATGGATCTCATTGCCTATGAAATCCTTGATTGGGATTGTTAATCTGGGACAATCAGGCAGCCCTGGCTGATAGATATGGACAGCAGTCTCAGGGATTCTCCTCATTCTAGGGACTGGCTCTGATCTAGTCAGTCAGGGCCTGTCTACTGTGCACATGTAAATAAAGCATAACTTGGTGAAGGGATACTGGCCTCTGTGCAGTTATTTCAGTTTACATTGTAGGAGCCTCTGAAATAAAGAGGAAGGATGTTGTGCATTTATATTGGACTGTCACTTTAACAGACCAATCCATGACATCATGATGATGTCATCAGTCATTTTGGAAATGAACAACTCAGTCTAATTTTCTGCCTGCAACATGAACACATGTATATTAAAGCTCCTGCTGTTATTAAACTCTTCAGCTGCCTATCCTTCTTGAAATGTAACACATTTTTCCTCACATCCTTTATCTTCTAGATTTGCCTTGGGCATCAGTTTGGAGCAGCTAGGATGCTGCTTAATTCCAGAATACTGGGACCATATAAAATTTATACTGGACACCTGTCCCAGACCATGTAGTGTGAGAAGCATTGTTACCAGGTCTGGTATGTTTAAAATAATGCTATATATATAGGAAAGTCATGCTGACTAGAAATAGGAATTGATCACTTCTCTTGCAAAGCCATATATTAAATCTTCTTTGAGCTGATTATCAAACAGCAGTGACAACAGTGAAGAATTCAGTGCCTCAGATCATCCTATATGCTCAAAGAAGTATGACAATGATGATTATTACATAATAAAAATGGGGAAAATAAATCTAAATAGATTTAGAAGATGGAACTTTGACCCTCCAGCCACTACTAAACTCAAATGTATTTTTTCTTATGTAGATTTGCGTAAAGTCCACAATGAACATAATTTTTCTAAACTAATATGAAATAGTCAAATTCCTACATTATTCAACAGGCACTGCAGCAGTGAAGTTCTTGTAACTTACTTACGAAGACACGCAATACTCCAAGCTCACAATATACTGTCAGTGAAACACTTCCAACAATAAAAGGTCTGGAAGTCATTCAAAATGATTTCTTTTTAATCAGGGTTCCAACTGAAAATTTCAAAGGATTCCAATAATTATATTTAATTAAGTGGGCTCAAAACTGAATTTTCCACCAGATATGACTTCACTTACTTGTGTTATGCACATACAATATTATTTTGCACAACACTCAAATTTCACAGCTAATACATCATAACTTATCCTGCAGTCAAACGTATTTTCTGGGAATATATTTCTATACTCACTGACAGTAATATGACAGGATCCTTTGAGATCAAGACAGGTTTCAAACAGGATATGTCATCATCTCCACCCTCATCTCCATCTTCATTGGCGCCATTCTTCATCTTGTCAACAACAAGCTTCCCAGTGGTGTGGCCATTGTCTACAGGATGGACAGAAAACTTTTCAACTTCAACCAGGTGAGAAATAAGAAGATGACGACATCAACCTCGCTCATGGTACTTCAGTATGCAGATGACAATGTCATCTCTGCTCTGCCGGAAGAAAATCTTCAAGCCTTGCTTAATGTCTTCTCAGAAGCTTACCGAAGAATTAGTCTCAGCCTTAACCTCAAGAAGACTTGAATTATTTACCAACCCATCCCAAATACAGTTCCAGTTCATACCTCTGTTAAGATCAATGGAGAAATCTTCCCAAAAGTCGAACATTTCTCCTACCTGAGAAGCTATCTCTCATCTAAGGCTAACACGCACAGATTCAACACAGCATCCAATCTGCGAGTGCAGCCTTCGGACACCTAAGCATGAGAGTTTTTGACAAATGAGACATCCATGCTGATACCAAGATCTCTATGTAAATGGCATTCATCCTTCCAACTCTTCAATATGGCTCCAAAACTTGGAGTACATATATTCGCTGCCTCAAGGCTCTTGAGAAGTACCACCAATGCTGTTTGAGATAGATTCTCCACATCAGGTAGGAATACAGGCATCCTTGAAGCAGTCAATAGCACCAGAGTCAAGACCATGATCATCCAAAACCAACTCCGTTGGGCTTGCCACATGTTTAGGATTCCTCTTTGAACTGCCAAAACAAATCTTCTTTGCCCAGCTCAAGGAAGGCACTCGAATGAGAGGAGGTCAAAGGAAGCATTTCAAAAACTTCCAGAAGGCTTCCCTCAAGAAATGCAACATAAATGTCATGCATGGGAGACCCTAGTTCAGAAGAAGAAATTGACTTGGAGGAAGCTCCTCTATGAAAAGTTACAATTCTTTGAGAACACCTGTCGGCAAGAGGATGTACGAAAAAGGAGCTGGAGAACAGAATGTCAGCAATCTCAATGCCAAGGTCCGATTCCACCTCCCAGAAAAACCTGACAGATGTGTGGTCAAAGTTGTGGTTCTAGAATCAGGCTCATTAGTCCCACAGAAGCCATGACCAATAACACAGAATTTCCCAGGCAGACAATCACACTTGTTAGTAAGTGATTGTTGCTCTTACAATACATATACTATAAAACAGTAGTGATTGATACATTTAATATACTTGGGAGCACAGTGCACAGTGATGATTTTGAGAGTGGTGAGAATGGCGGAACAGGTGAGATGCTCAAAAAAAAGAAAACGCTGGATGAATAGGAGGTCACATCAAGGTGTGATCATGTGACAAATGTCACAAATATCCTACAGATAAGGAAATTGACCCTCTTTAACATGTATGGCTCTAGACCCACAGCAATTTAGTGGACACTGAAGTGCCCTTTAAAATAGTCTAGAATGCCACTGAGTTGTGCCAAACCACTAAAAGTATTCTAAAAAGGAATGAAACCAGACAGATCACATTGCACCGACACAGACTTGAGAAGAACAATAGTAAACTCAGCCCTATTGACTCTGCAAAATTCTCCTTACTAACATCTGGAGCTGGTGTCAAAATTGGGAAGGCTGTTTCAAAGACTAGTCAAGCAATAGCCTGACACAATCATACTCATGAAATTAGATGTTACAGACCATGTCTGAGACATTACTATCACATCTCTTGGTATGTGCTATCCCACCCAGCAGAGGCAGGATTGACCACCATACAGTGCTTGTGGAGTTGCAATCCCACCTTCACACTGAGGATACCCTTCATCTTGTTGTGTGGCACTATCACAGGCTAAATTGGATAGGTGCTGTCTTGATCCAAGGACAGTCAACTCTTGCCTCACCTCTGGAGTTCAGCTCTTTTTTCCATGTTTAGATCAATGGTGCAAGGAGATCAGGAGCTGAATAACCCTGGTGGAATCCAAACTGTAGACTCTAGACGACACCATCCATTGCTGATGATGGAAAGTAACTGGCTAGGTTAGATTTATCCTGCTTTTTGTGGGCAGGACATAATTGGACAATCTTCCACATTGGCATCTAGATGTTAGTTTTGCAGTTGTACTGGAACAGCTGACTTGGGTCATGCCTAGCCTGATGCCTGCAATCCTGCAAGTATTTGACTTTCAGGTGATTATCCAAGTCTCTTTTGAAAGCCATGACTGTACATGCCCCACCACCCTGCAAGGGAATGCATTCTAGATTTGAACCACTCTCAGTTTACATATGTGTCCTCTGGTTCTTGGCCCTTCCACCAACTTCTCACTGTCATTAAACCGCTCATCAATGCTGTCAAATACTCCTTGAAAAGTTGATATCACAATTGCAATCACATAAGCCCATAAAGTAGGTCAGGATGATCCAAAATTAATGCAGTCCTTCAGGGTTTAAACTGTGTTTGTTTATAGGTCAATTCAGGTTCCATGAGGTACGGCTTACACAACAAGATTCACACAATTACAATTCATTTGGATTGAATCCAGCTGAAGATTCACAACAAGCAGTTTAACCCAATCTTCAGAATATTTTATATTTTATAGCCCAGACATGCAGGAATGCCAAGACACAGAATTTCTTACTCTGATGTCATGCAACTGGAGTGTCTGATTCAAGTGTTATGTTGGTTGTTCTGGGTCACTGTAACTGTCGGTTGCAACAAACCAAATTTGTGTCTACATTCGAACAAGACATCAGATTTTATAAAACATATATCTCTAACTTCACGTGAGTAAAACCTGCATATCTGATCTCAAGCACTGAGCAGCTGCCCGCTCTCATAAACAAGGATGTGAAGCTAAGTACCAATAGCGTATTGATTATTTCTGAAACCTGTCTGCAAAGAAATATAATGTTTGATAACTAAACAACATATACAAAATCTAATCACCTGCACATAGACAACTTTATATAGGTATTATTTTACTCATGAAGAAGAGCCAACCTTTCTACTTGAGACAGCTGGAGGAGACTAAAACTAGGGGTATAAATAAAAAATAATTACAAATAATCCAATAAGTACATCAATAGAATTTATTTCCGAGATATTGGTCAGAGTGTGGAACTTGCAACCAGGAATAGTAGTGAGGTAAAAGCTAAAGACAGGGCTGATGCTTTTGCACTCAGCTTCAACCAGAACAGCCAAGTGCACAACCCATCTTGGCCTCCACCTGAGGTCCCCAGCACCAAACATGCCAGTCTTCAGCCACTACAGTTGCACTCCATGGCCAAATGCAGCAAAACCCGGACAATATCCAGGGTTGGGCTGACAAGTGACAAGTAAAATTTATGCCACAAGAGTACCAGGCAATGACATTTTTCAACACGACAGAATCTAATCATTGGCCTTTGACACTCAAGAGCTTCACCATCACTGAATCTCTTACTGACAACATCAAGAAGATTTACCATTGACCAGAAATTGAACTGAACTAGTTATGTAAATACTGTGGCTACAAGCGCATCAGAGGTGAGGAATCTTGGATCCCTGGAACTCCTTCCCTAACAGCATTGTACCTGCATCAAATGGACCGCAGCAGTTCATGATAGCAGCAAACTACCACCTTCTCAAGGACAACTAAGTGTGAGCAATAAATAATGGATCAGCCAGTGACTCCCAAATACTGCAAATTAATTTAAAAAAAATTCTTAAAAAATGACTGAAGTCACTGGAAATAACAGAGGCTATGCTCTTTGACAAAAAGACTGTGATTACCAATAAATGTGGAGCTGGAAAAGTATAGCAGATCAGACAACATCCAAGGAGAAGGAAAGTCAACATTTTGGGCTGAAACCCTTCATCAGGACGAGGGAGGTGGGGGAAAGCCCAGAAATAAATACAGAGAGAGGGGGTGAGATGGAGATAGCTGGATGCAGGTAGGGGGTTATGTAGTTGGTCAATGGGAAGGGTGGAGCAGATAAGTGAGTAGTAAGATGGATAGGTTGGGAGTGGAAAGGTTTTGAAGTTGGTGATGCAGGTAGGAGGTTATTGGGGTTGGTCTGGTTGGATAGATGAGTCGGAAGATGCTTAGGTTGGGGGAGGAGAGATTTTGAAACTGGTAAAGTCAATAGTCAGGACATTGGGCTGTAATCTCCCAAGGCGAAATATGAGGTGTTGTTCCTCCAGTTTGTGTTTGGTCTCATTCTGACAGTGGAAGAGGCCAAGGATGGACATGTCACCAGGGGAGTGGAAGGGTGGGGTGGTGGTTAAAGTGGATGGCAACTGGAAGGTTGGGTTGGTTAGTGCATGCAGAGCCCAGATGCTCTGCAAACCAGTCCCCAAGTCTGCATGTGGTCTCCCCAATACAGAGGAGACCACATCGGGAGCAACAGATACAATAGATGAGTTTACATGAGTGTGGGTCAATCTCTGCGGATTTGGAAGGATTGTTTGGGGCCTTGGATGGAGGTGAGAGGGGAGGTGTTGGGGTAGGTATTGCATCTCCTGCGGTTGCAGGGAAAGGCACCTGGTGTGGTGGAGGGGTTAGTGGGGAGTGCGGAGCTGACGAAGGAGTCACGGATTGAATGGTCCCTGCAGAAAGCGGAGATGGCGACTTTAATTCCCCCTCCCATTCCCCTGGTGACATGTCCATCCTTGGCCTCCTCCACTTTCAGAGAAAAGCCAAACGTAAACCAGAGAAACAACACCTTATATTTTGCCTTGGGAGCTTATAGCTTAATGGCCTGAATACTGACTTCACCAGCTTCAAAATCTCTCCTCCCACAACTTGTCCATCTTCCTACTCATCTATCCACCTCAGCCTTCCCACTGACCACCCACAATAATCCCCTACCTTCATCCACCTATCTCCATTTCAATTATGCGCGCCCCCCCCCAGCCCCACCCCACTCCATCTATTTATTTCTGGGCTGCACCCCCCTCAGTCCTAACGAAGGGTTTCGGCCCAAAACATTGACTTTCCTGCTCCTCAGATGCTGTCTGGCCTGCTGTGCTTTTCCAGCTCCACGTTTATTGACTCTAGCTTCCAGCATCTGCAGTCCTTACTGTTTCCATGACTGCAACGGTACTAAAAACTTATGCTCCAGAATTAGCAGTGCACTGAGCCAGGTTGTCCAATATAGCTGTGACACTGGCCACAACCAACAACGTTGAAAATTACTGAGGCATTATCCTGTCACAAATACAGGACAAATCTAACCCAGTGAATTACTGCCTCATAATCTGTTCACCGATGCTGCCAGTGCCATTTGGCTCCAGACCTTGTTTGTTGAGTTGTGGACCATAGAGCTGAACTCCATAAGTGAGTGAGATTGACTGTCCTTGACATGTCAACAGGGCTGAATTCAAGAGGTAAGGTAGTAGTGAATGCTTTTGATATCAAGACAGACTGTGGTATCAAGAAGCCCTCTTAAAATGGAAATTAATAGGAATCAAGGGATAACAGACACATGGGAACATCATCATCTGGAGTTTCCCTCCAAGTAACAAACCATCCTGAATTGGAACTATATCACTGCTCCTTTACTGGCACTGCATTAATATCCTGAAGCTTCCTTTCTATTAGCACAGTGAGTGTACCTACACCAGTTCAGCTGCATCAGTTCAATCAGGCAAATTTCATCACCATTTTCTCACCGGCAATTTTTTAAAAGCTATTTATTGACGGGTTGTAGGCATTGCTGGCTAGCTCAACATTTATTTCCCACTTTTAACTGCCTGAGAAGGTGATGGTGAGCTGCTTTCTTAAACAGCTGTGGTGGAGCTAAAACCACAGTGCCGTTAGGGAAGGAGTTTAAGTAGCTAGATCCAGCAAGAGTAAAAGAATCACAATATACTTCCAAGTGAGAACTGTGCTTGACTTGGAGAAAAAACTTGAAGGTGATGCAAAGTCTATATAGACAGATTAAGCGAGTGGGCAAAAATTTGGCAGATGGATTATGAGATGGGAAAATATGAGGTTATGCACTTTGGCAAGAAGAGGAGCTGAATATTATGTAAATAGAGAAAGACTACAGAGGCTACAGACAAAGGAACTTGGGAGTCCTCGTCCATGAATCCCAAAAAGCTAGCATCCACGTTCAGCAGGGAATGAGGAAGGCAAATGGAATGTTAGCTTTTATAGTATAAAGTAGGAAGGTTTTGCTAAAACAATGCAAGGCACTAATCAGACCACAGCTGGAATATGGTGACCAGTTCTGGGTCACTTATCTAAGGAAAAACAAGCTGGCATTGGAGGCAGTCCAGAGAGGGTTCACTAGGCTGATGCCACATATGGTGGAATTGTCTTATGAAGAGACTAAGTAGACTGGGTTTATACTCATTGGAATTTAGAAGTATGAAAGGTGACCTAATTGAAACACAGGGACTTGACAGGACAGATGCAGAATCATTGTCTTCCCTTTTGGTTGTTTAGAACCAGACAGCACAATCGCAGAATAAGAGTTTGTGCATTTAATACAAAGGTGAGGAGGTGCTTCTTCTCTCAGACAGGAGTAAACATCTATGAAATTGTTTACTGCAGAAGGCTAGCGAGGCTAGGATGTTAAGTATACTCAAGACTGAGATTGATTTTTAATCATTAAGAGAATCGACTTTTATGGGGAAAAGGCGGGAAAATGATGTTGAGGATTATCAGATCAGTTACGATTTTACTTATTGGCAGAGCAGACTCCATGGGCTGAATGTCTTACTTCTGCTCCTACGTCTAATGGCCTTAGGTGGTGGTATTCCCCTATATTTGCTGTTCTTTTCTCTCGAGGTGGTAGAGGTTGCAAGATTGGAAGATGTTGTCTGGGGGGTTTTGGTAAGTTGAACAACGGTAAACATGCTGCCACGGTATGTCAGTGAAGGAGCATGCAAATGTTAAAGGTGTCAGATGAGGCACCAATTATATAGGTTGCTTTGTCTTCTTGAACTTCTTGAGCTTTGTTCGAATTGCACACACCAAGCAAATGGAGAGTATTCTGATCTGTGCATTGCAGGATGGTTATTATGATCTGACGGTTATTACAATCTAAGCTGATAGTTAAACTGGGCAAATCAAATCCCAGAGTGAAAGCTCTCTTGATAGACCGTAAGTTTTATTTTATTTTTAACCATGTAAGTCAGTCACTGACATATTCACAAGGGGTTGTCAATGTAATTTTAACAAAATAATAAATGTTTTATATGTACAAAAAGGGGGGGGAAGTACCATTAATATTAAACCATATAAGAACTAATTGTAATTATCCTGTTATAAATATCTGAAATAGAGTATCAAACCTTTTACCCTCAACAACAATCTTACTGATACTCAGTCTTCAGTGAAGGGTCATCCCGTCTCAACTTTAAAGTTCCTTGTTCAGTTGGGACAGCTAATAATAGGTTTCAGGAGCTTTCTTCTTCTTGACTTCCAAGCACTTTCAGACAAGACACATGACAATACCCAGCTTCCATTAGTTTTCTGTAGATGGCTTTGTTTTTCTCCTCTTAAGCCAAAAGACTTTTTTGCCATCCCTTATGTTTTGGAGGCTCTTAAACTGGAAGAGCCTTTTCGTTCTGACTGAACCAGCATATACTGTTTTACGTTCTTAACATGGTTCTGTTTTCCTGTGGTACTGGACTTCTAGTGTTAGGTAACAAGAGTTTTTCTTTTCCTCTTCTAACTTTGTTTCCAATGCAACGAATTGTTCACCTCAAGCTCTGGTCCCAAAGCTGTAAACTCTTATTAAAAATGCATGTATCAACAAATTTCAAATTTCCAGCATCACTCATAAAATAAACATAAAATGAGAGTAAAACGAGGTCTCCGTTTCTTAGCAGAAAATAGAAATTCAAACTTAACGCTGTATGATTCTTCCACATGAGGACACAGGTTTCCAAATAGTAGTAATAATGTAACATGAACTTTCATGATAATGGTGGACAGACTCTGGGGAGCCAGGTGATAAGTTACTCCAGGTGGAACTTCCAGCCTCTGATCTGTTCTTGAAGTCACAGTTTTATATGTCTCATTCAGTTCAGTTTCTGGTCAATGATAAATCCCAGGATATTGATAATTGGGGGTTCAGTGATGGGAATGCCATTGAATATCAAGGGGCAATAGTTGGATTCTCTCTTGTGATGGTCATTGGCTGGCACTTAAGTAGCAAGTAACATGTGCACCACATATCAGCCCATGCCTAAATGTTTTCCAGATCTTCCTGCACTTGTACATGGATTACCTCAGGAACTGAACAGTGGTGAATGACATTGAACATAATGCCACCATCAGCAAACGCCTCTACTTCTGACCTAATGTTGGGAAGAAGGTCATAGATCAAGCAGCTGAAGATGGTTGGGCCTTACACACCTTGCCCTGAGGAATTCCTGTTGTGATGTCCAGTGGCTGAGATAATTGCCTTCCAGCAATCCAAACAATATTCCTCTATGCTTAGTATGACTACAATCAGAGTTTTCCCCGGATTCCCTTGACTCTAGTTTTCTTAGGACTCTGATGCCATATTTGGTCAAATGCTTCCTTGATGTCAAAGGTAGTCACCCACATTTCTCCTCTTGAGTTCAGTTGATTTGTCAATGTTAGGACTAATGCTATAATGAAGTTGGGAGCTTCAGCGTGCAGGTTATTGTTGAGCAAATGCCATTTGATATCCTGTTGTATGCAACCTACCATCACTATGCTGTTGATTGAGAGTAAATTGATAGAGCAGTAACTGGCCAGGTTGAAGTTGTCCTCTATTATGGAATGGGTTCACCTAGGCAATTTCCAATATTGCTGGGTGGATGCTAGTGTTGCAACTGTACTGAAACAGCCTGGCTAAGTGCCCAGTTCAATCTGGAAGGCAGGTCTTCAGTACAACTGTCAGAATGATGTCGGGCTCCAGACCCTTTGCAGTATCCAGTCCATCAGCTGTTTCTTGATATCACACATAATCAATGAACTAGCTGAACTCTGGCATCCACTTGTGAATGATTGATCGTTCACTTCCGACTGAGGATGCTTGCAAATGTCTCAGCTGTTAGCTGTGTTTCTTTGTTGTTCTATTTTTTAGTAAGAAGGACTGTAATGCTTAACTTTTTAACTTCCTTTTCTTTATTTTTCTTTGAACCTAAGATTCAGTACTAAGATGGTGCTGTAAGTGGTGACCTGTAAACTTTTCACTGGATTCATGTGAGTACATGGGACAATAAAACTAATTCAATTCAATTCATTTCAATTCTTGCTTTTTTTACTGATGTAAGGTCATTAGACCATAGATTTAGGTGGAGAAATAGGCCATTCGACCTATCGAATCTGCCCCATCATTTGATCATGGCTTATATGTTTCTCAAACCCGTTCTCCTGCCTTCTCCCCGTTACCCTTCATCCACTTACCAATCAAGAACCTATCTATCTCTTTCTTAAATACACTCAATGACTTAGTCTCCACAGTCTTCTGCAGCAATTAGTTCCACAGATTCACTACCCTCTGGCTGAAGTAATTCCTCGTCATCTCAGTTCTAAAGGATCGTCCCTTCACTCTGAGGCAGTGTCCTAGGAACCTAGTCTCTCCTCCTAGTGGAAATATCTTCTCCGTATCCACTCTATCCAGGCATCTCAGTATCTTGTAAGTTTCAATCAGATTCTCTCTCATCCTTCTAAACAACACTGAATACAGATCCAGAGTCCTCAACACCTCATATGATAAGCATTATCATTAAGAATCAATATAGTTTGGAGCCTCCTCCTTCAGTGAGTTATTTAATTGTCCTTTGACATTCACAACTGGGTATGGCAGGACAGCAGAGATAAGATCTGATTCTTTGGTTGTGGGATTGTTTAGCTCTGTCCTAGCATGTCAGTAGTTTCTTGTTGCAGTTTCATAAGGCTGACACCTCAATTCCAGTTGTGCCTGGTGCTTTTCCTGACTTGCCAACATACAATCTTCATTGCACCAGGATTAATCACTGGGCTTGGTGGTAGTGCTAAAGTGGTAGAGTGGTAGATATGCCACAAAAGTGTGAAGTGATTCATTTTGGAAGATCGAATTTGAATGCAGAATACAGGGTTAATGGCAGGATTCTCGGCAGTGTGGAGGAACAGAGGGATCTTGGGGTCCATGTCCATAGATCATTCAAAGTTGCCACCCAAGTTGATAGGGTTATAAAGAAGGCGTATGGTGTGTTGGCTTTCATTGGCAGGGGAATTGAGTTTAAGAGCCGTGAGGTTACGATGCAGCTCTATAAAA
This sequence comes from Rhincodon typus, assembly GCF_021869965.1. Taxonomy (NCBI): domain Eukaryota; kingdom Metazoa; phylum Chordata; class Chondrichthyes; order Orectolobiformes; family Rhincodontidae; genus Rhincodon; species Rhincodon typus. The sequence goes on from NC_063335.1 coordinate 120,162,921, forward strand.
CACTGGTTAGACCACACTTGGAATATTATGTTCGGTTCTGGTCACCTCATTAGAGGAAAGATGTGGAAGCTTTAGAGAGGGTGCACAGGAGATTTACCAGGATGCCACCTGGACTGGAGGGCAGGTCTTGTGAGGAAAGGTTGAGGGAGCTAGGCCTTTTTTCATTGGAGCAAAGAAGGATGAGAAGTGACTTGATAGAGGTTTACAAGATGATGAGAGGCATAGATAGAGTGCATAGTCAGAGACTTTTTCCCAGAACACAAAGAACAGCATTGATCTTATTGAATGGCAAAGCAGGCTCAAAGGGCTGAATGGCCGATTGCTGCTTCTATTTTTTATATACTCAGGACGGAAATGACTATTACGAGGGGGCATAATTTTAAGGTTATTGGAGGAAGGTATAGGGGAGATGTCAGAGGTATGTTATTTACACAGAGGGTGGTGGGTGTGTGGAATGCGCTGGCGGCAGTGGTAGTGGAGTCAGATACTTTAGAGACTTTTCAGCGACTCTTGGATAGGCACATGGAGGATAGTAAAATGTAGGGTATGCAGGATGGATTGATCTTAGTAGGATAATAGGTCGGAACAATATCGTGGGCCGAAGGATCTGTACTGTGCTCTACTCTTCAATGTTCTATACCAGGCTATGAGATTACATATTGTTGCTAAGTACAGTTTTACTGCTGCTAAAGGCCCACAGCACCTCTTGGATGCCCAGTTTTGAATTGCTTAATCTGTCTGACATTGATTCCATTCAACGCAGTGGTAGTGCCAGGGTATCCTCAGCGTGAAGACATGACTTTGTCTCTCCAAGGACTGTAAGATGGGGTCACTCCTGTTAATAGCATTATGGATTAATGCACTGTGAAGTCCCTAACCCAAAGGACATTCTGACCTTGCAATCCTCAGAGTTTCTTCGAAGTGGTGCTCAACATGGAGAAATGATCAATAAAACAGGAGGGATGCTGTAGCTGGCAAATCAGCAAGAGGGTTCCTTGCTTATGCTTGACTCGATACCATGAGACTTCATGGGGTCCGGATTAAGTGTTGAGGACTCCCTGGGCAAGCATGACTTGACTGTAAACCACTGTGCTGCCGTCTCAGGGAGGACTGTCCCAGGATACTTCCAGGGATGGAACAGGTGGCATCTGAGACATTGTCTACAAGATATGATTCTGTGAGAATGACTGTGTCAAGCTGTTACTTGACTATCCATTGGACACCTCTCCCAATTTTGGCACAAGTCGCTACATGTTAATAAGTAGAACTTTGCAAGGTTGACAGGACTGTATGTGTGATTGTTGTTTCTGATATTTTGTCAATCCCGGGTGGTTCAACCACTTCCACCGTTTTTTATCAGGGATAGGCAACAAATGTGCTACCAGTGAGAAGAAGAAAGGAACTGTGGAATCTGGATCTTGCAAACAAATGATTTCTTCTGTGATCCTTTGGATGCTGGCTTATACAAGATCCAATGCCATCCAGTTAGTACTTCATTTAAACTGGGAAATTAGAAATACTTCTCCTCGCAAACATAATATGAGTATATAAAAAATAGAAGCAGAAATAGGCCATTCAGCCCTTTGAGCCTGCTTTGCCATTCAATAAGATCATTGCTGTTCTTTGTGTTCTGAATTCCATGTTCCCATCTACCTCCAATAATACTTGATTCTCTTCGACAAGAATCTACCTTTGCTTTAAAAATATTCAATGACCCTGCCTCCATTGATTTCTGAGGCATGGAATTCCAAAGTTGCATAACCTTTGAAGGAAAAGATGCCTCCCCATTTCAGTCCTAAGAAGGGAAAGCCCTAATTTTAAAACTGTACCCCTTGTTATGGACTTCCCCATGTCCCTCTTTTCAAGACCATTCAGGGTGTTATATAATTCAAAAATTCACCTCTCATTCTTCTAAACTCCAGTGAGCCAAATCCAATCTGTCCAATATTTCCTCAGACAGCCTGCTCATTCCAGGTATCAATTTAGTAAACCTCCTCTGAACTGCCTCCAATCCATTTACATTGTTCATTAAATAAGGAGACGACAATTGCACAGAGAATTCAAGTGCCAATTCAATTCACCAGTGCCCTGTAACTGAAACATAGCATCCTTACTTTGAGGTTCAATTCCTGTCATAATAAGGAACAGCATCTTCTTAATAATAGTCTTCTTAATAACTGCTGTACCTGCACATCAGTCTTTCATGACTCATGCACGAGAACAATCTATGCTTTGGAATTCTGCAATCATCCTCTCTTAAATACTTTGCTTGTATATAAAATTGGTTAATATAGATTGCAACTTCAAATTTTCTGCAGTAGTGTAAAAAAATCCTTTGGATTGTTTAATGCCATAGTGATACTGACAGAAACTGGATAAGTTTCCCTCATCCTTGACACTGATTCCACAAGGCTGCAACAAATAGTATTTCTCAGAGATAAGGCATGAGATTGGCACAATGCTAAATGCTCAGCCAGCTGAATGCCTTCTTTTGTGCTGTATGAATTCTGTGATTCCATCCACAATAAAGTAGAGATGTCAAAGGCAAGTCTCCTATGATACATCCAGATACATAGTTAGTACACAGGCATCCCAGGATGCACACATGGTACCCAAGGTCTTGCAACTGCAGATGTCTGCCCATCATAAAGTAGATCTCTTCAGCTTGACCATGCAATAGTGTGGATCACCACAAGGCCCCTCCTCCTAACTTCCTTTGGTGCCTCTTGTATTGCACAGCTATTTGTTGCTTTACGTGCTCATGTAGCAGGAGGGAGTCAAAGAAGTTACAGTAAAATAGTCTACACAACGATGCATTTTTAAGGGCAGATTAATTCTGGCCAAAAAACCTCAAGTGAAAATCTGAATTTAGCACTGGACCATACTGTAATAACTTGTAAAAACTGAAAAAATTGTGGATGCCATAAATCAGAAACAAAAACAGAAGTTGTTGGAAAAGCTCAGCATGTCTGGCAGCATCTGTCTGGTGACCCTTCCTCAGAACTGATGATATCTAGGAAAATGTCGGTTAATATGCAGAAGATAGCATGGGAGGAGGGGGTACAGAGGGGTACATTCATTTAGTCTTTAGCCCATTCCCCCACCCTATCGTCTGCATGTAAACCAAAACTTTCCTCATTACCATTCTAAGGAAGGGTCACCGGACCGAAACGTTAACTCCGATTTCTCTTCACAGATGGTGCCAGACCTGCTGAGCTTTTCCAGCAACGTCTGTTTTCTGTTATAATTACTTGTGTTTGTAAATGAGTTTTCGTATATAGATAGTGCACTCACATAGAAATATACAAAACAACCACCTCAAAATCAGTCACACTAAAGATGGATGTGTGAGAATTTGTGCATCAGAATTTATGACCCGTACTCATTGTTCAGGCCCTGGGGGCTTATGTTGTGATTAAAGCTACCATTTACATATGAATTTTACATAGACTTCCTGACATAAAATGTGTTTTCCTATATAAACTAAGAAGGCAGTACTGAAAAGCCATTTGTCAAACCTGCAAAAGTTGTGTTGCGGTAGTCCTTTGCTCTGGGTTCTTCACTAGACACTTCTTGACAAAATCTGTGAACTCATCAGACCAAAGCTCTGGCTTCCGGAACGTAGGTGGTGGGTTGGTGGGAATCATAAAAATAGCCTATTTTTAAAAGAAAAGGAAGGGGGAAAATCAGTTTGACATGGAAATCAGAATCATCTGAGTTTTACTGCAGTCAAATAAACAAATCCTTTTATTCACCTTCTCTATCTAACAGTAAATCTGATGTACACATTTTTTACTGATCTAGAATTTCTATCAGGAATGAAGTTCAGGAAACTAGTCCATCTGCTACCAATGTAGCCATTTCCCATTAAATTTCCTCTGTGCAAACTGAATCTCATTGAGCACTTCATACTTTATTTTATCTATTATTGTTTATCAGTCTCAAGAGAAGCTTTCCATTTTTGACCTGCTTAGTGAAACCAAAGGCACTTCCTGACCAAACAGATAAAACCAACAGACTGCTGTTTAGTGCCAGGATCATTTCCCACCTAAATAATTATTCTCAGTGGATCTTAGCCATTTGAAAACACATCTGCTGAGTCAGCACTATCTCTGTTTCCAAATATAATATATTCTGAATTCTCAATTTTCAACATTAATGATTATAAACCACATGTACGAAGGACATAAAATAATTTCCACGGTCTACTTTAAAAATTACCTTAGGTTAATGGTACAGACCAATTTCCTTACAGAAGAGATACAGTTGTTCAGTTTTATCCACCCGGCCAACTCACTGCTCACTGAGCCACTAGCCGCAATGCTGTGATCATACTCTTTTATTAATCTTTTCAACAACACATTGTGCTACATCCATTTGCTAAAGTTCCGAAAGTTACCAGAAGTACATCTGATTTTCTCAAGAGCCACAATTTATAACTTCTCTTCTAAATCTCAATGCTTTCAAAACTATGTCATGCTTGACTAATTACACTGGGAATACGGGAGCAGCTGTAGGTTACTCTGCCCCTCAAGCATGCTCTGCTATTCTAAACTACAGCTGATCATCCACCTCAACACCATGTTCCTGAACTATTCCCACATCCCTTGGTGTCATCAATACGTAGAAATCTATCATGAACTTATCCAATGGATGAGCTTCTACAGCCCTCTGGGAAGAGATCTTGAAATATTCATTACCCTCTGAATGAAGAAATTTCTCTTCATCTCAAGTCCTAAAATCAAAAAATCATTATGATGCAGAAGGAGGCCATTGAGCCCATTGTGCCGACAGTGCAGTGCATTTCAAGCCCTAAACAACTTGTTGTGTGCAAAAGATTTTTCTCACATCATCTTTGCTTTGTTTGCACATCACTTTTACAAGCAGAAACATCTTCACACTATCTACTTTATCCAACCCATTCATGATTTTGTAAACCTCAAGCAGATCTCCTCTCAGCCACCTTGACTCCAGGGAGAACAGTCCCAACTTCTTCAATCCATCCTCATAATAAAAGTTTTTCTCACCTGGAACAATTCTAGTGTACTGGTTCTGGACCCTCTCCAATGCATCTGTATCTTTTCTATGATGTGCCGCACACAACTGCACATAATATTCCAGCTTAAGTCTAATAAGTGTCTTCTACAAGTTCAATATCACTTCCTTACTCTTGTATTGTTATTCTCGTAAGTCCAGGGATTCCTAAAGTAGAGAATGGGAACACTAATGGAATTGCAAACAGAAATCTTGGATCAAAAGTTCTGAAGCAGCAATGAGTGCCATGAAGCTCACTTAGTTACAACTATGCTCTTGCTCTAACAGAAAGGACCCTGCTTTCATTAGCCTCCACTCACACCCTCACAGTTCTCACTGAGTGTTCATGACAATTCCCAAATCTTGAATTGGAAAGCAAGGCGTCTTTACTTGTGTACTCAAATTCCCTTGTGATAAAGGTATGCTTAGATTCTTGCTCAACCTGGATGTTAGTTTTCAATGACTTATGAACAAGGATACCAAGATCCCTTTGGAGATAAGCACTTCACAATCTCTCAACATTTAAGAAATATTCTGCATATCTGTCCCTCTGACCTTAACTTATCTACCTTATATTCCATCTGTAACCTTCTTGCTCAGTTACTTAATCCTGTTTGTGTCATTTCCACAATACAAACTCCCACTCAGTTTTGTGTCATGTGAACATCTGGAAACATTATACTTGGTCGCACATCCAAATCTGCAATATAGATTGTAAACAGCTAGGGCCCCAAGAACTGAACTATGCTGTACCTGACTAGTCACAGCCTGTCAACCTGGGAAAGACCCATTTATTCTTATTCTCAGTTTCTTTTTGTTAATTTAAGACACAGATGAAGAGCAATTTCATCTCTGAGAGGGTTGTGAATCTTGTGATTCTTTACCACAGAGGGCTATTGAGGTTGGGTCATTAAGTATATTCAAGATTGAGGTAGACAAATTTTTAATTAGTAAGGGGATCAGGATTGTACGGTAAAGGCAGGAAAATGGACGTGAGGATTATCAGATCAGTCATGATCTCATTGAATTGCGGGGCAGATTTGACGGGCTGAATGGCCACTTCTGCTCCTGTATCTTATGATCTTAACTAATCCTCAATACATGCCAGTATATTATCCTCTATCCTATGTGCTATAATTTTATTAACTAAATTTTGTGGAATCTCATCAAAAGCCTTCAGAATACACCACAACCACAGGTTCTCCTTTTTTTATGCTGCAAGTAACAGTGCCAAGAAACTCTCATCGGTTTGTCAAACATGATTTACATTTTATAAATATTAGCCATTAGCTGCATAATGCTTCTGTCATACCTTGATAGGTTCTTTTGTTTGGATTAAATAACTTTGTTTTGAATTGAACTACATCGCTGTCAAATGCAATAGAAAATTCTCTCAAGTTACAAGTCACTCTTATCTTAAGGTCCTTTACGACAAAATTATTGATTAGCTAAAATACAAACATTCAAGTTAGGAACAGGAGACCATTCAGCCCCTTGAGGCTGCTGTGCCATTCAATAAGATTATGGATAATCTGATTGTAACTTCAAATCCATATTCCTACCTACCCCGATAGCCTTTCACTACCTTACTTAACAAGAATCTATCTACCTCTGCCTTAAAAATATTCAAGGAATCTGCCTCCATCATCTTGCATGAAGAAAGTTTCAAAGACTCATGGCCCTCTGAAATAAAAACTTCACCTCTTTTCTTAAATGGGAGATCCCTGAATGATAAGCCTGTTTCCTTTTTGGTTCCTCATCGTACTGATCCAGAAAACTATTATGTACTCATTCCAGGAATTTGACTTCCACAGCACGATGCTCATTTTACATACCCAATTTTGTTTTATATAGATTGGGGTTACCTACAATTACTTTATTATCCTTCTTATATGAATCTCTATTTTCGTTCCCACCAATACTTGCTGTCCTTTGATGCTTCTCAGCTCCATGCAAAAAGATTGGATACCCTGTTCTTCTAATCTAAGACTAATTTCATTCTTTAACAACAGGACTGCCCACGTAATTTTCCTTTTCACCTTTCCTTCCCAAAAGAATATTCTTGAATATTCAGTCTGCAGCCTTGGTTACCCTGTGGCCACATCTCTATAATGGCAATTATCTCACACCCACTCACTTGTAATTGTGCCATCAATTCACCGAGCTTGTTGTGAACTTCCAGACACACTGCCTTTAATTCTGCCTTTTAACACCGTTCTGTATTTTGATTCTACTTTATGCTGCTTTGCATTTTTTTTCCAACATTTCTATTTCTCAAACCCAGATATGATTCAGGTGCAATTACAATATTTCAGTCAAATCACAGGTTATTTTCTTTCTTGTTGCAACTGTCCACTTCTTATGTAGTAATCTGCATTTTCCATTCTCAGGCACCAATCCTACCTGCAAAATTTAAAATGGGTTGGAAAACAAATAGGAATTCAGCAAAGCTACTGTTTCTTGAATCCTGGAGTGGCAGCATTGGATTGAACATTTCTTTGGGGTGAGAATGTCCTGAAGTGACTTTTTTTTGCCATTCCGACATACAAGAAACAGGTCAAAATCATGCCCACATGAAAAAGTCACTGACAATGGCACCCAGTAGCAAGTATTTGTAAATTTAATCTTTTTTCATCCACTTCTTAACCATTTTATTTTTCTTTCTTTTTGTGGTATTTAGAGATTTAAGATTCATTCCAATTGATGTAACTTATTTTTGTCTACAGTACATCACTGACACCAATTGGCTTTTCAATGGGATTCCTACTTTACAAAATGCTTGGAAGAAGAGACGGTGATCTATGAAGACGGTGTTGTGGACAGAGGCACAAATACTAATAACACGATTTTGAAAGGACCTTGCGCAGTATGCTGTTGATTCAGTGACCATCAACAGAGGAAGAAGCTTGGATGTATGGTTTTGTAACTTGTCTGAATACTCGTGGACATATAAAAGCTTTTCCTTTAATATTGCCTATTCCATCTCTTTCTGCTTCAGAAATGACTGACCAAAATCTTAGCCTTTCCAAATTCCATTAAACTTTCTGTTCTCCTATTCTGACACTTTCCTTGAATTGTTTCCATCCCTTTAATATTCAGTGACATTAAATATTCCAATCTGATTTTGATGACATCATTCAAAACTGCAGGCGAACCAAGCATGAACATTGCTTCATCCTCAATTTCAGCAGTGAATTTTATTTTGCAGTTAACTCCAACAGCTTTAGCTTCTTCCTCAACTCCCCAGTGTAATTCAAAGATACTGTAATTCTGAACCAAATTTGAAACTAATGAGTAAGTAAAGCGCTCCAACAGACCAATGGGACAAGTTGAATGTTTCGGCAAACCTCATGTCAAAAATTGCAGTAATTTAGAATTATGAAGGTTATTGCAACAAAGAACAGTTAAAGGAAAGCTTGTCTAAAAGTGAAATCAGCATTTTGAAGTCTGGAGTATTGTGCTACCAATCAGGACCACAAGAGGCTGCCAAAGCATCGGAAGTTCCTGAAACTTCTAATAGTTAATAACAAGCGTTACAACTTTAAAATGGTTAGACGGTCAATATATGACAAGATCGGAAGATATTGATATCATCTTCTCTTGAGTGAAAGCAAAAATTAAACCAATCCTCAGAAATTAGTTTATGATAAAATACCTTTCTACATCACTATGCTTTATTTTTCTCCATGTCAAGGGGCAGAAACAATACTTTCTTTCTTGTTCTCAAATCTTTTATTAAGGCATCTTAGAAACTATTGTTGCCAGACTATATTATAATGTTTTTATTCCAGCAGATTGCACGTGGAATAGATTCAAAGTATGCTGTGTTTCGGTGTTCTACTTGTGGAAAAAAAGACAACTCAAGTTTGATAACTATTTCTCATAATGCATTTGTTGATGTTTACAAAAATGATTGGTTGCATTTCTCTGAAGACAAAAATGTTGCACATTATTTGCAAATTTCTAATTAATTGTTTGTACTCCATTTAGACAGAATTCGTATTAAGTTTACTATGGCAGGTAACAGATAAAACTGGGTTCTTTTCTGGAGACTACCATTCTACAGTAGACGAACTTTGAGCTGCTGTGCTCCACCTTTATCTTCAAGATTATCTTCTCCTTTTCCTATCAGTGTGGTAACAGCTGTAATAAATACTTGTTTGACAGGGGCCTCTTGACTGTGAAGGACACAATGTAACAAAGTTAACCTGATCTTTTAATTGAAGAATCCAATGGATAACATAAGAAGGAACAATGTCAAACCTATTGATGTATCTGTCCTATGCAAAAGATTAAGTCAAAAGAAAGTTCAGATGGTCCACCTCCAAATTTATTCTACACTGGTTTGTAGATCACAGCCAGGTCAGTGTTGATACTTCCTCAAAATCTATTGAGTCAACTGAAAAGCATGATAAGCATTTACATGATAAGCCTTCTATCACTAACTATCAGCACGGGAAGCTTCAATGGTCTTTTTAACACAATGTAAAATCAGCAAGTTACATCCTTTCCAGCACACAGCTCACAGAAAATACTTAGGTTCATCAACTTACATGAAAGTACGTAAATCATCCCTAAATGATTCTGCACCTTACTTACCACAGCATAAGTGTATGTTCAGTCTACTTACTGCTCGCCTTCCATTTTGATGACCCATATGGAAAGAGTAGGAGAGTGGGAATAAAATTTGGATTGCTTGAGTGAAGAGCCAACAAAGGCAGAATAGACTAAATAATTACATTCTGTGCCATAACCATTAATGCATTTGTATTTGTGAACAACAATATTATTTGTTAGAACACTGGACTTCATTTCAAACACCTATGTTCAATTGCTATGTACAATGGGGAGGAAAGTTCTTGCATAAAGGAACAATTCACTGTGGCTTTTTCGGAGCTACCCTTGCTGGATTCAACCTGGCCAGCTCATGAATATCATTTGAATATGCAGGGTGTTTACCATTGTAACCAGAAGGCTCATGCTCTCAATTCCAAACATTTGTTTTTTTAAACATAAAGAAATTTGCCAGGTTAGTCATGAAAGATTGACACGTGAATGTGTTTGATCCAAGTAGCCATATTTAGGATTATTTAGTTAGCAAATATAAATCCCTGAAGCCAAGTAATCACCTTCTCATTTGCTGAGTTTAAGGTGCTTAGTATGCCAACAACGACAACCATCTTCCTGTTCAAATAAAGGGTCACAAGAGCCAAGATGTTTACTCTGCTTTCTCTCCAGAAATGCTGCTAGACTTGCTGAATTTCTCCAGCAATTTCTGTTTTCATTTCAGATTTCCAGCATCCACAGCTCTTGGCTTTATTCATCGTCCATTGTGCCAGGTATCACACTTATTATTCTAGGATTCTTTGATACCATATTCATGCCAGGTACAACAATCACACGGGCTTTCTGGTTGAAGGTGTATGCAAATGCTTCAGCCTTGTAGGCAGGTTAGCAGTTCGTCATTTCCTGTTCATCCACATGACACACCACTGAAGTCTCCCGTGATGGAAATATTCTGAAATCACTTGAATTTACATCAACTTCCACTGTCGCTAGGGTGACTATATCTCCATTTTCCAAGAACAGTACCTGGATGCAGTTCTACAGACAAATAATGCTCCCAGGGGAGTCACCAGTCACAAAACATGCAGAACCCACAGAAAGCTGCCTTGTGGTTGGTCTAGAAAATGGTAAGAATTGTGATGAGGATGCAGGGATCCATCTGGTGGGAGGTTTGTCAATCTCCTGGTTTTGAACAACAAAAGAGATGGGTTCGCTGATGGACGTTTTGTTATCTAGAGATCACAGTATTCATGCTCTATACCCCACCAAGTGCTGAGCTGCTCCACCAAATCCTTGAATCATTCCCAAAATATGCCGCTTTTATCATGCATAATATAGTGTGGAACTGGAGGAACACAGCAGGCCAAGCAGCATCAGAGAAGCAGGAAAGCTGATGTTTCGGTTCGGGACCCTTCTTCAGAAATTTGCAGAATTTCAGAATTTCTGAAGAAAGGTCCCAACCCGAAACATCAACTTTCCGGCTCCTCTGATGCTGCCTGGCCTGCTGTGTTTCTTCAGCTCCACACTGCGTTATCTCTGACTCCAGCATTTGCAGTTCTTACTATCTCTGACTTTTATCATGCTAGTTGGTTAAAGAGAGAATAGCCTGGGGCCAAAATATCGTGTTACATAGGGCACTAGCAACTGGACTAATGTGTGGTGGCTGCATCAAAGCCATATGAACCCTCGCAGTGAAATCAGAGTGTGCTCCACAACCTTCTGTGATGTGGGTGAACATTGAACTATGTGCCCTGATTTGATTTAAGAAGTATCATGATTCTGATCTTTATGCTTTTAGACTCACGATAAAAAATCTTTAAAAAGTTACACTTTGTAATACAAAGTGTAACTAGGGGCTGTATTTTACCATATTTTGGCAAAGTGTCATTTGCATTGAATCCCTACAGTGTGGAAACAGGCCATTTGGCCCAAGGAGTCCACACCTACCCTCTGAGCAGCTCTCCACCCAGACCCACCCCACCCTATCCCTGTAACCTCACATTTCCCATGGCTACTGCACTTAACCCACACATCCCTGGACACTTTGGGCAATTTAGCATGGCCAATCCACCTAACCTGCATATTTTTGGACTGTGGGAGGAAACCAGAGCACCAGGCGGAAACCCATACAGACATGGGAGGATCATGCAAACTCCACACAGACAGATTTCTTCTGAAGAATTCCTAGCAACTTTTCTAATGCGGTTATCCCAAACTCTCCTCATTAACTACCAGTTCTGCCCCCCTCAACAGATGCTTGCCCAATTCTACCATTCACCCTAGCTGGAAGAACTCACCACTGCTGAGATATCCCAGAAAAGACTGTCATCCCTGTCGCTGGTGTCATATTTGAAAAGCCATTACAGGCAAATACACACCAGAACAAGCAGTCACATTCCAGATCTACTCTGCACAACTGCGTACATACTTTTAAGCACGGTAATGGACAACAGTCCCCACTTTGCGAACCACGACTCAAGATCTTGGCAGTTGGCGTGTGCAAAGGAAGGCTCTCTTCTTCCCTCAGGACCAGCATAGGAGGCCACGCCACCAAACCTTGCCAGCCTGTTCCAAGGTCAGCACCCAGATCAATGCACTCTCCAGAAGAATGCAAGTCGCAGACATTTTCATTTCTGTTGCACACTTATTATTTACATGGAAGGCAGCAGCAGCCACTTCTCACACAGAGAGTTCTGGGCTCCACCTCCCTGCGTAGCATCCTCTTCCTGGTAACCCTCCCCATACACTTTGCACATCCCCAAGTCCTCATCCAACCTGTGTATCTGGATCTGCTTCTGCCCACATCCGCTACCCCCACAGCCACAGACAAATAAGACGAACGTGCCAGATCTGGTACTGCACTGTGTGCCTCCAACCCCAGAAGTCAGGATGCTGCTCACCATCGACAACCAACCTCCCGCTTGACTTTTGGTAGATGGAACCCTTCAGACTGATCATGGTTCATCCAATTGTATGACTTAGCCAGGCAGCTACAAACAATAAGTGACCATACCTCTGATTGATATATGTGCAACTCCCTACCTGTTCCCATGATTCCCCAGACTGACTGTACTGGAGCCATCAGACACATAGCCCCTGATTGTGAGTGGGCAACCTGACACCTTTTAGTGCCCAAGCACCTGGACTGAGTCTGCTCTTGGCTTCCTGTGCTGGGCTCCTATGATTGGTGCCTCCTTGAATTTGAGTGACATATATATTGAGACATGGCCATTTGCTTGAAGGACACACAGTATGTTTGCAGCTAAGCCATCTGAGACCAGAGTGACAAACATCAGACAGCAGATGCCCATCCTTTCACTGACAAGTGCTGACAACCATGTCAAGCTACCTGAATTTGGAAACACACTAAGAAGCAAGACAACAAAGCAACCTTAAGCTCTGGCTGAGTGGTCAATAAGGCAAGGCAGGAATGCTGAGAGTATCCAGATAGTCACTGAGACATTATGTTGAGAGAGAAAACCTTGGATTGCATCGTTTTGTTTAATTCAATCATGGGTTGCGGGCATCAATATTAAGTAGTTGCTGGCTGGCCAGCACTTTGTACTCATCCCTATTTGCCCTTGAGAACATGGTGCTGAGGTAACTTCTTGAGCCACTGCAGTCCATCTGCTGTAGGTAGACCCACAATGCCCTTAGGGAGGGAATTCCAGGATTTTGACCCAACGACAATGAAGCAACACTGTTATATTTCCAACCAGAGTAGTGAGTGCCTTGAAGGGGAACTTGCAGGTGGTGGGGTTCTCACGTATTTGCTGCCCTTGCCCTTCGAGATGGAAGTGCTCATGAGTTTGGAGGTGTCTGAGGATCTTGAATGAATTTCTGCCATGCATTTTGTAGATAGTACATACCACTGCTACTAAGTGTTGGTGATGGAGGGAGTGGAAGCTTGTGGATGTGGTGCCAATCAAGCAGGCTGTTTTGTCCTGGATTGTGTCAAGCTTCTTGACTGTTGTTGGAGCTGCACCCATCCAGGCAATAGAGAGGAGCATTTCATCACATTCTTGACTTGTGCCTTGTAGATGGTGGACAGGCTTTGGGGAATCAGGTGAGTTACTTGATGCAATATTCCTAGCCTCTGACCTGCTCTTGTAGCCACTGTTTATATGTGGCGATTCCAGTTAAACATCTGGCCAATGGTCCACCCCCCCAGGATTCGGTGTTGGTAACACTGTCAACATCAAGGTGTGGTTAGATTGTTTCGTATTGGAGATGGCCATTGTTTGGTATGTGTGTGGCACAAATGTTACTTGGCAATTGTCACTCCAAGCCTTGATATTATCCAGATCTTGTTGCATTTGAACATGGACTGCTTCAGCATCTGTGGGGTCACGAATGGTGCAAAATATTATGCAGTCATTGCTAAACATCTCCATTTCTGACCTTATGATGGACAGAAGGTCACTGATAAAACAGCTAAATGTGGTTGAGCCAAAGACACTATCCTGACAATCTCCTGCAGAGATGTCCTGGAGCCGAGATGACTTATCTCCAACATACACAACTATCTTCCTATTTGCCAGGTATAATTCTAACCAGGGGAGAGTTTGCCCCGATACCCATTATTACCTATTTGCTAGGGTTCCTTGATGCCATACTCAGTTGAATACATCCTCGATGTCAAGGGCTGTCACTCACCTTACCTCTGGAATACAGCTCTTTAACCATGTTTGAACTATGGGTGTACTGAGGTCAGGAACTGAGTGGCTGCAGCAGAACCCAACTGCGCATCACTGAGCAGGTTATTGCTGAGCAGGTGGTCTTTGATTGCACTCTTGATGACATTTTCCAACACTTTACTGACGATCGAGAGAGGACGATAGGGACAATAATTTGCCGGGGTGGATTTGTCCTGCTTTTTGTGTACGGGACATATCTGGACAATTTTCCACATTGTTGTGTAGATGCCAGAGTTGTAAGTGTACTGAAACAGCCTGGCTAGGGGAGCGGCAAGTTCTTGAGCACAAATCTTCAGTATAATTGCCGGAATGTTGTCAGGGCTTGGTTGAATACAAGAGCTGAATGTCTGTCTCTGCATGCAAAGTGTCCTTTCAGCAACATGGCAATGAGGGTTGCTGGTGTGCTCCAAGTGCAACATTGAAGTGCAGAAGCACACTGCAAGAGAATGGGAACTGTACCCAGCGGATACAGAGAGGCTGGTAGTTGTGAGATGTCAGCATCCAGGATATGGGATGCATCCAGCCTCTGCCCATGGAGCATGCCTGGAGATAGGGGCAAGCCAGTGGCAGCAGGAGCACAGAAGAACTGGTGTCGCCAGGTGCTTATTCTGATCTCGACGTTGGAAATTCTCGGCACCTGGCTTTTATTTAACATGATAGAATAGGGAAGTGAATATTAGTGAGATGAGATCAGCCAGCAATGAGGGTGATAATGAGTGATAATACCAGTTAATAGGCCTCCCACCGCTCACCTGTGAAAATTTCATTTTGAAATTGGAACTCTGTTGGAAAACGTGACTTGTTGCACTCCACATTGAGAAAGGCCCTCTCTGCACTTCTCACGTGATTCTCCAAGATTTCTCACCATAGGCCACATCATGTGTGGCCTAGCAAAATCCTCATCTAGGTTTTTAACAGCAATATTAAGTGCATAATTATAAATAAACAGCCTTACCTACCCTCAAAGGTTAATTTCATGTTCGTAGAATGTCAAATTTTTCTGTGATGGTATAAGAATGCCAGAATTAAAAATAATAAATATGTATTTCTGAAGTTTATTCTATTTTATCTTCTCTTTATTAAGTGAAAGGTAATCAGTCATTTCAATGAAATGGTTAACTGTGCATGGGAATTCTTCAACTATATTGGCTGCTTAGCCTAATGGATGCTATTGACGTTATTGAACACCAAAGATGCAGACAAACTGATGATGGTGAAATGAAAGTCATTTTGGAAAATGGAAAATTCACAAGATGGAGACAGCTTTTCTTGAGGTAAGAGATTACTATCAAATCTTATCCAAGTGTTATTTAGGGCATCTTGAGCATAAATAAAAATAAAAGTTGAGTCAAAAACAACATTTGAGGAGATAAAGTTGTGCAGCATCAAAAATCAAGAGAAGTACAAGAAACGGTAGGTAAACATTTAAATGTGACATAATGCTGTTACAAATCTACTAACAAGTTTTCTTTTGTAAAATTGCACTCTTCCTTTCCTACAATAACATACAAGCTATTAAATCCCCAAAATACATCTATGTATCTAAATTTCTCTCTTCCAAGAGAAAATGAACCTCAGTAAATTCTTCGTCTTCTCAGTCCACAGACTTTCTTTATGTAAGGGACCGCATCATTTTTTCCTTTTTGGACTATAAGCGGAAAGTAAGTTGGATTGTTGTACAGCTGAAATACCAGGAGAGTTTTGCAACTTGGAAAAATCAAGTCGTGCATATTTTTAGCTGTGCAAGACAATGCTGCTTTTCGAAGTAATAAGGGGGATTTTTCTGAGATAGAGTGGCGCTAAGAATCTGAGTTAAACAAAGTCTGCCTGCCAACAGCCCCTCAATTGGTTGAGCCATGAATAGCATGTAAGAAATCCAAAATCTTGGGCCCTTATTTATATCATTGATCTGTGAATCCTGTATCCAGTTTTGGGCCCCACATGATGGATGATACACTAACCACAATACATATCCAATCAAGAATAATTGTTAAATTAGCTGGATTAAGGACTGGAACAACATATACTTAGAGTAAATGTGATAAAGGTCTATAACATAATTAAAGGATGCCTATTGATACATTATTTCAGATCAGCAGATTAGGGAGGACTCTAGGACATATGGTTAAACTATGAAAGAGTAAGAATAGATTGGATGTTGGTGATTCTTCCTTTCCCAGAGAATTGAGAGCCTCTGGAGTGTGTTGCTGGCTGACGTGCTGTGCTCTGACCCTGTGCGTGCCATATGGATTGGTTACAACACAGAAGACTGTCATTCTATCTGTCATGCTTGTGCAAGATTTCTGCAACAGCAACTCAAAAATCCCACTCCAATACCTTTTCCCCAACAGTCCCACATTTTCTTTCTTTGTTGATGATCCAATTCTGTTTGAAACCAAGACTGAATCTGCCTCCACCACAATCTCATGCACAAAAAAACAAACATTTGTCATGTAAAAAAGCTTTTCCTCTCATCACCTGTGTCTCTTTTTGCCAACTACCTTTAACCTATAACTTCTGGGTCTACCCCTCCCACCACTGAGAACAGCTTCTCTCTACCTATTCTGTCAAGACTCTTATAACTTTGAAAACCCTGTCAAATCCTGACTCATTCTTCCTGCTCTAAAAAGAACAGCCCCAGTTTCATTAATCTATCCATGGCCAGTCATGGCTCAAGGGGCTGAAAGGTTTACACCTCTTCACATCTACTTGCTCTTTGTGTTATTATTTAAAGATGAAGGAATGTCAAAAGGAGGCAAGGAAAGAATCATTATATTTTGTACAAAGAAATTATATTATTGGAGAAAACAACAGAATCATCATAAATTTGTTTTATGTCTTAATAAGAACAGTAAACTTTCTAAAGATATTGATTAGTGTCTTCCCGATCACTATCAAAGATCTAATGTCCTTCTGCATCAGTATCTCATAGAGAAAATATGACTGGAAATGTCATTTGAAATTAACCTGAAACTTGGGACTACCTATCTCCAGAAAATTGGACTACCAGCCAAAATATTTACATATTTAGTCTGCACTGCGGTTTTCTGAAATAGTTTCAGTGAAATTTTCAGCTTGGTTTGAAGTTTTAACCACGAAGCCACACTAGGATCTTATTAAAATGTCTTCAATGATTTTCTAAGTACTTGAACACATTCCAAACAATAGTTTGCAGCATTTTCTTCTATCACTGATGTCAGACTAACTGTCCTAAATAGTTCCATTTTCTCTCTGCTCTTTTTTGAACAGGAAATCAACACTTTCCAATTTTCAATTTACAGAGACAATTGTAGAATCTGAGCAATTCTGAAAGATCACAACTGTTACCATTCACTATCTCTGCAGCCACTTCTTTTGATGTAGGGTATCAGGTCCAGGGGATTTGTCAGCTTTTAGGCATATTAATTGCTCCAGTCCATTTCTTCATTACTTCAAGTTCCAACACTCAGTAGATCTCTCATTTCCTAACATTTCTGCTATGTTTTATCCTGTACTCTATTATAAGCAGATAAAAAATTGTAGTATCAATATGGAAATGCATCCACTGAAAATTTTGTGCGCATCAAAGTTAAGCTACAAGGGGCAATTTAAATAGCTTTATGAATATAGTTCTTTCTGTGAATCAGAAAAACAATCTGTATTTGTCTGCAAATTTGGAGATAACTTCCTTTATTTTGGACAGATTCCAACAGGTTCTCTGGGACCTTTGTTGGCTAGTGAAGTATAAGATTTGGAAATGAGAAGGAAAAACCAAGACAACACAATAATCAAAACCATGCAACTGACAGCATGAAGCATGTGTAATACACTGCTACTATTTTGTGTCTTACTAATAGAATATAGCAACAACAAACAGGTGGTAGATGATGCAGTAATCACTCATGACGTCAGAAAAGATGTTTCACATTTATAGTACTTTAATGATCTCAGGATCTCATTAAGCAGTTTCAGCAATGTATTTTAATGTGTAAGTGCTGCTCTAATGTTGGGGAGATAAAAAGACAATTAGCACACAGCAATATCTTACAAACATAAAACCACTACAGAGCAGATAATCTTTATTTAAAAAGCAACATTGTTTGAGGGACGAGGTGTCCAAGACAGCATGGAGAACGTCTCTACTCTTCCTCAAAATAGTATCATGGGACATTGGGCAGAAGGAACTTTAGTTGAACATTTGATTTGAAAGCAACATTTCCAGTAATTCAACAGCCAGAGTGCTAACCTAGATTTTTGGCCTCAAGTCTCTAGAATGAGATTTTTAACTATAACGTTTGAATCAAATGTGAGTTATAGTTATAGTGCATCCAAAGCAACGTTTTCACTTGGAATAACAACTCAGAACTGGAATTAAGATCTCAGTGGAAAGTATACAGGCTAATTTAAAAAATATTAACATGGCAAATGCAAGTAAGCATCAAAGGCTAAATCTTTGGTCTTTTTGGCTAAATACAAGTTGCGTCAAGTTGTACGGAGTGATTTCTTGCTGCGGGTTTTCATACCATATTTTAGCAAACTCACCTCATTAATAACCTATCATGGCCCTATTGAGTCTCGAACATCCCATTTCCACCCATCTTACCACATGCTCTACCAGGAATAACACGCCACTCACTGGAGATCCTAGAATTCAACAGCATCCTTTTTGCCTATGCCATCTTTAAAACCCCATAGTGGACTTTCAAAAGCACTATCAGTCCAGAGCTGCTATGCATGGTCCCTGATATTTGCCCTAGACATGACTGACCCTGCTCTCTGCAACCGTACCCACCTTCCATAAAACTCAAGCTCTCACTACTGCCAATATCTTCCCTCATTCACTATCACCCACTCCAAGCCCCAAAACCAATAGTCCTGCATTCCCTCTATACTGCCTACTTACTTGCTCAGGACACCTCCTCACCTGGATGGAAAGTAACAGTTGTGTCACCCACTTTCATCTCCCATAATACCTGACTCTCGTTCATTCCAGAAAGAAATTAGCCCACAATACAGCAGAAAAAATCCAGACAGGTGTTGTGCTACTCTTTCATTCAGCTCTTCACCCTTATGAGGAGAGCATCTTGACTCTGAACATCCCAAACAGAGCTTGGTCTGGTATAGAAGATTACCCTCAACTTACTGTGCAGGAGACCACTGTGTGGAGGCTAACCCCCTTGACCTGACTTAGGCCTACTGATAACTGCAACAAGCTGTGCCCCTACACTAAACGTGCAGCTAGACAACAAGAATATAACAGGAAGCCTGGTACCTCTGGCTGAGGGACCGAAACATAAAAAAGCAATGCAAGGCAATACAAGACAGGGATGCTGTGAACATCAGGTAGGGTCAGTGATTTTGAGACCATTAGACCATAAGACATAGGAGCAGAAATTAGACCACTTAGCCCATCGAATTTGCTCCACCATTCAATCATGGCTGGCAAGTTTCTCAACCTCATTCTCCCATTTTCTCCCAGTAACCCTTGATCCCCTTGATAATCAAGAACCCATCTACCTCTATCTTAAATATACTCAATTACCTGGCCTCCACAGTCCTCTGTGGCAATGAATTTCAAAGATTCACCACTCTCTGATCGAAGAAGTTTTTCCTTATCTCCATTCTAAAGAGTCTTCCCTTTACTCTAAGGCTGTGCTCTCGGGTCCTAGTCTCTCCTCAATGGAAACATCTTCCCTATGTCCACTCTGTCCCGGCTATTCAGTATTCTGTAAGTTTCAATTACATCGCCCCTCATTCTTCTAAACTCCATCAAGCATAGATGCAGAGTCCTCAGACGTTGCTCATATGTTAAGTCTTTCATTCCTGGGATCATTCTCGTGAACCTCCTCTGGACTTGCTCCAGACTGTGCGCTCTGACAGCAAGCAAACAGCTCGGACTTGCAGCCAGGTCTAGTCCATGATCTGGGTCTTTCCGCATAGCCCTCAGTGCAAAGTGTCCTTGCAGCAGTATTACAATACTTCATTCTGAAGAAGGATCACTGGATCCAAAAACTTTAACACTGTTTTCTGTCCACAGGTGCTGCTAGATCTGCTGAGTTTCTCCAGCAACTTCTGTTTTTGTTCATTCCAGCATCCATAGTTCTTTTCTTTTGCAACCCTAGGTGCAGAAGTGAAGTTCAAAAGCATTCCCATAGGTAGATCAGAGATATGCCATGATGATTTTTTCAAGGCTGGCAGGTGCCAATGTCTGTGGACATTGGGGTGGTGTTGCTGGAGCCCATAGTGCATGCCCTGATATGTTGGTGCCTGTTTTCCAACATAGAAGTCATTCAGAGCAATCAACAAGCTGAATTGAACAGGTACTTACACTGATTTCCATGTTGCGTTTTCTCAACATCTAATATGTTGGACAAGTTTGGCAAGATCAGAACTTGAATATTAATGAGGCAATTTCAGCAGTCAATAAGGAGCTCAACAAGCATTAATCCCCATCAACTGGCAATTCATCACTGCCTGGTAAGAATCTCACCACACTCTATGTGAAAAGTGTAAAAGAAGGAGCAAGATGATCATATCATCTTGCAACACTTTGCGCCCAATCCTGCCATATATTTTGCCATAGCCCATGTCATTGAGATTACAAGATTCCACTCCATGATTTTGCGTCTACATCACTGGTATGTTTTGCAGTGAGCACATATGGAAAGCAGAACAGCGGAGGTTCAAATCAAATATCATGCACTACAGTACAGAGCAGGACATAGAGAAAACTAGAAGTCTTCCTTTGGTTGCATGGGTTGATACTTACTATTTAAGTAGCTTGCTGTGTACAAGTGTTGCAGTGCATAACCTGACCCAGAAATACCTGGCAATTTTGGGGTAAGCACATGTGGCAAACAGAATCTCAGACTTTTTTGGAAAGCATATATAACAAATTAATTGGCATTCTAGCAGAAGAAATTAGTATACACTGTACTAAGGTGAGACTATGTTTGGATTGTTGCTCATAATTTCACACAGAGAACAAAAGGAAGGGAAATTGTCATGCTATCGTAACTAACAAAAATAATCAACAAGCTACTTTATGCAATCTATTAATCTGCAATAACCACACATGCAACAAATACAAGTAGATCTGCTTAGAATGCTTTCTAAAAAAGAGTGTTCTCATACAATGGAACATTTTAGAATAAACTTCAATTTTCAGTTCAGTTTGGTTAACAAATTAAGTTGGTTCTATGTACAATAGTATCTATACATCTGAAGCACTATTTTTCTTTCGCATATGGCAGTTTATGACAGTCTTGATAATTAGTTCATTAATGTCAGCATTTCAAAAATCGTCACCTTCTCAGCCAAATTTTTCATTCAACCTGGAAGGTGGTAAAGATTGTAAACTGGTAGGATGGAAGGAGGGAACTACAAGAAAGGTAGCAGCTAAATATAAACAAAAAAGGAAGGAGAGCAGTAAAAAGAGGAAGGAGATTGATGGCAAAGGAATAAACAGGCAGACAACAAGATTCTACGAAGGCGGTTAAGCATACAGAGGGAATCATATTAAAAATGAGCGAAAATGTGTACCCAGTAGTGTAGATGATGCCCGCAATAAAACAGAGCAACTGAAAGCAATCAGAGATGACAGAAACTTTCAATAATTATCTAGTTTTGATTACTCAGGAGTTACAACTAGTAGGCATGAATGATCACATGATCAGATCAGTACATTTAAAATAAAATAGGGCTTTTAAAAATAAATTAATCAAACTAAGAGGATAAGGCCTCAGGTCCACATGGATGTATCTTCATGTTTCACAATTCTGAAAAACACCAATATAAGACTATTCTCTGCTTTCTGATGCCAAGCCAATTTTCTATCCATAGCATGCTAATGCCCTCTGATCAAATCACCTCTTCATCTTCTACGTTCCAGGGAATACCTCTCTTTGGTGAGGTGGATGTACTGTACTTAGATTTCTAGAATTTCTGAAGTGCCAACTCAAAGGTTACTGCAGAAAATAAAAACTCAGAGTAGGAAGTAACAAACAGGCACTGATGAGATATTTCCTGGCTAACAGGAAACAAATAGAAGGCATAAATGGATCATTTTATGGTTAGCAAGCTGCATGGACTGGTGAACCACACAGACCAGTAATGGAGCTTCAGCATTTTTATAGTTTTAATGCATGACGTGGGTAAAGAGACAGAAGGTATTGTTGCTAAATTTGCTGATAGTATAAACTTAGAATGCAAAAACAGAAGAAATAGGAGCAGATATAGGCCATTCAGACCCTCAAACCTGCCCTGCTTTTAACAAGAACATGTCTTATCTGCCCCACTCAACTCTTCTTTCATGCCAGCTTCTCACAGTCCTCAAACTCCAAAATTTAAAGTCTATTTACTTTCTCTTTAAATGCCTTCAGTGATCTAGACTCTATAACTCTCCGAAGTAGAGAAATCCAGAAATTTACAACCCTCTGAAAGAAGAACTTTGTTCATACCTCAGCTTTAAATGAGTGCCTCTTATCTGTAACACTGTCCCCTAGTTCGAGATATCCCCACTAGTGGAAACATCTTCTCAACATCCAGTCTGTCAAGCCCCTTATAATTCCACATGTTTCAGTCAGATCACCCCTCACTCTTCTAATCTCTAATGAATAAAGGTCTAACCTGTTTAGCCATTCTTGATAAGTCAACCCCTTCATCCTATGAATCAACCTAGTGAATCTTCTTTGACCCACCTCTAATTCCAGTGCATCCTTTCTTAAACACTGTGACCAAAAGTATACACAGTACTTCAGGTGCTGCCTCATCAACATCCTATACAATTGCAGCAAGACTTGCGGAGAAAAAGCAGAGCTAACATTTCAAGTCCAGTGACCCTTCTTCAGGACAGTTCTGAATAAGGATCACTGGACTTGAAAGTTAATTTCTTCTCTCCACAAATGCTGCCAGACCTGCTCAGTTTTCCCAGCAACTTCTGTTGATGTTTCAGATTTCCAGCATCTGCAGTTGTTTTATTTTATGTGACAAGACTTCCCTACTTTTAAACTCCAATTCCTAGCAATAAAGGTCAAAATTCCATTTGTCTTCTTAATTAATTGCTGCACCTCCTTGCTAATGTTTAATGTTTCATGCACAAGATCACCGAGATCACTCTGGGCAGCACGTTTTTGGAGACTCGCTCCAGTAAAAGAATAGCCTGCCTTTTGATACATCCTACCAAAGTGCATGACCTCGTACTTCCCTACATTAAATTCCAAATGCCAAATTTTTGCCCATTCACTCAATCCATCTTATTCCACTGCAGGTTCTTTATGTCCTTGTCACAACATGCCCTCCTACCTAGTTTTGTATCATCAACAAATTTGGATATTACACTCTAACTCCCTACTCCAAGTCATTAACAAAGATGGTATACAGATAGGTCCTAGGACTGATCCTTCTGAGACTCCACTAGTTATGTCTTTCTTACCTGAAAAAGACATATTAATCCTGACTCTGTCTTGTGTGTCATCTAATTGTCAATCTATGCCAATACATAACAACCAATGTCATGAGCTCCTATCTTGTGCAATAACTTGTATGTGACAACTTATTGAATGCTTTCTGGAAATCCAAATAGGATCATAGAATCATACAGTACCAAAACAAACTCTTCAGTCCAGCTTGTCCATGCCAACCAATTTACCCAAACTAAACTAGTCCCATTTGCCTGCATTTGGCTCATATCCCTTGAAACTTTTCCTATTCCTGTACCTGGTCCAAATGTCTTTTAAATGTTGTAACTGTATCTGCATCTGCAACTTCCTCTGGCAGTTCATTCCACAAACAAACCACCCATTGTGTGAAAACATTGCCCCTCAGATCCCTTTTAAATCCTTCTCCTCTCAGCTAACATTATACCCTCTAGTTTCGAA
This sequence comes from Rhincodon typus, assembly GCF_021869965.1. Classification (NCBI taxonomy): domain Eukaryota; kingdom Metazoa; phylum Chordata; class Chondrichthyes; order Orectolobiformes; family Rhincodontidae; genus Rhincodon; species Rhincodon typus. The sequence goes on from NC_063335.1 coordinate 120,187,075, forward strand.
CTCCAAACATGAGGATTCTAATATTTTTCCAATGACACACATTAGACTAACTGGAATAAAGGTAGAAAAGTAAGTTATGAAGAGGACACAACGAGGCTATAAAGAGGTTTAGCTATGTTTCGTGAGTAGGCAATGATCTGGCGATAGTGTATAATGTATGAAAGTGTGAAATTGTCCATTTAGCAGAAAGAATTTTAAAAAAGCAGATTATCTGAATGCTGAGATTACAGAGCTCTGAGCTGCAGAAGAATCTGGGCGTCCTCGTGAATGAATCAGAAAAGGTTTGTATGCAGGTACTGCCAGTGATTAGGAAAGATAATAGAATTTTACCATTTATCTAAGGGAAATTGAATGAAAAAGAAAGTAGATTATAATTCAGCTTTACAGGGCATTGGTGAAACCACATCTAGAGTACTGTTTACAGTATTGGCCTCCTTAATATCCGAAATGGAAACTTAAAAGCTTGGACATGCTGGACTTGAATCCTTAAGAAGGGTCACTGGACTTGTAACATTAACTCTGCTTTCTCTCCATAGATGCTGCCAAACCTACTGAATTTCTCCAGCAATTGCTGTTTTTGTTTCAGATTTCCAGCATCTACAGTTCTTTGTTTTATATTATTATGGACTTGCATTCACTAGTTTTGAAGAATAAGAGGCATCTTGACTGAAACATACAAGATCCTCAGAGGTCTCGAAATGGTGCATATGAAAAGGATGTTTCCTCCTGTGGAACAATCCAGAACTAAGGGTCTCTATCCAAACATAAAGGGTTGCTGAGTTGAGACAGAGGTAAGGAGAATAGTTTTCCTGCAAAGGATCATTAATCTTTCAAAATCGCTTGCTCAAAAGACAGTGGAAACAGGGTACTTAGATATTTTAGGGAATAGATAGATGGATTCTTGATGAACAATGGAGTAAAGGTTATCAAGGAAAGGGCAAAATGTGGAATAATCAGATCAATACGACCTAACTCAATGGCAGAGCTGGCTTGAGGAGCCAGGGTGGCCTACTTTCTTTTGCTTTGATTTTGGGTCATTCGGCCAGATCCACAGCTTGGGATCAATCAGTTCATTGACATCCTGGTCATTTTGACTAAGGCAGACCTTATGTATCCTAACAGAAAATCAAAGTATTTCTTTGCAGGCATTGACGGCATTGGACATTTTAAGGAAATTCCACTTTGTGGACATTCATCTTCTGCTCTTGGATGAAATTTGAATGATTGTCCCTCAAGCAGTACTAGAATTGGTCTTTTCTGATTGGATCCTTCCGAGCTTCAACGTATGCCTTTCAGGGACATCACTTTGGCACATCTGTAATTTAAGAGCCAATTTGAACAACACGATTGAACATTGATCAATCCAGCAGTCACCAGCTCCTGTCATTGCTTTAGTGATTCAGACATGTTTGTGATTCTGGGCAATGACAATGATGATGTAATCAATCAGGACTATTATGTTGCCACGTCATTTGTAACCTGTTCGTCTGGCAGAACAGAATAGCGGCAATGAGCCAATATTCTGCACATTTGGCAAAGTTGACATTTCCAATTCCCTCCCTGTCAATGATTCTACTTCAGAAATTGGAATCTCTTTCAGTTCTGACGTTGAAGAGTCCCAGAAGAATAAGCCTTCCTGCCCAGCAACAACGCTGCCCCGCCTGCCTCAGAGACCTTGATCAGATTTCACAGAGAAATCTTCCTTGTTTGCCTCTTTTGCATCAAGGCGCTAATCAGGATAACATATTTCCAGTTTAACACAAAGGTGCTTCCAAGAGTGAACACATGAAGTTTGTCAACAAGTTCATTTTCAGTGGCCAATCCAACCCAAAACACTGACATAATTGAATTAAATGTCAAGACAATCTGGGCTTTAGAACCACAAACCTGCATTCTTGTGACAATAGCAGCAAATTAAGGATTACTTTCAGCATAACTCAAAACCACATGGAACAGAATCAATTGTGTGCTTTATTAACTGGAGTAATAATATAGTTATGCACTCAGTTGTCTGTTTGAGTATAATGACAGTGAAAAACACATTTTGCTTATAAACAGCAGATTACTTACTTACGCAGGTTCCACTTCAGAAACTTAAAAATCTACTTAGCTTTAAGATGTTTTAACTTATCAGGCCTAGTAGAATAATATCCATATCCCACTTCATTTATTAATGCATCAAGTAAAGTTCATCTTCAAAACTTATGCCTGAGTTTTCGCTGGCCATTAGTTTGTTAGTTGTATAGGGAGGCTCAAAATCCAATAAAACATTTATACAAGCACTTTATTGCCTACAGGATTATGCAAGACAATTGGTTACAGCTGGAAAAAACACATTGCAGTTTTATCTGTTAAACTGGTTCCATCACAAGCTTCGCGGTAGATATTAATATTTACTTTTACTGTCAGCACTTCTTTCTTCAAACAGAGTAAGTGCCCCAGTCAGGGCGGAGGATTCACTATGACCTAGGTTCCACCTCAAAGAGTAGCTCTTATCTGCGAAATGATTGAGGTGGAAGAATTTTAATGTTGTCCAAGATAAATCCTCTCTTACAGTCAATCATATGCTGTCAGTACACTGCAATGTGTTAGCAAATTGAAAGGTAACAACGGGGCACGTTTTATATGAAATGTTAAAGACCTTAATTAGTTGGACTGTTGTGCTGACCTAAAAGGTAAGGTGCAAAAGCACAAAGACCTTAGATAAGGTTGTTTAAGCAAACGAAGTCTTCTGATAAGATTATCTGATGAAATGATATACCTCCGATCTAAGTTTTGTTCTGTGATTAGCTCATTATATGGTCAGCCATCCCAAAAGTAAGTTACGAACTTCTTAGAAGCTAGTTTTGTAACAGATTATACATACTTTGTGGTTGAAGTATTATACTTAATAAGTTAATTTTAATAAACAGCTTTCATTTTCATTAATTTTCATTCTACTCAGCAAAATTAACTTTAATTATCAATGTTAAAAATCTTTTTTGTATGAATGAGATCTCCTGCCCATAAGTGAAATGGGCTTTTCTACAATCCTAAGATTCTACCTACAACTTAAAAACTGCAGTCCTAATAATTTCAGAATTGGTTTGACTGATGGGGAGCTTCGGAGTAGCTACCTGGGCTCAAATCAGCTATACATGCTGTAACGTACTTACTAACAAAAGTCAATCAGCATTAGACTCTTCAGCCAGTACAATGACATTAAAGTGGTATTTAACAAATCATTGTATGAAACAGTGAACAGTTTCAGCCCTTAAATTGCAGCTGTTGTAACTAGTCAATAAATGCTAGATCATTACCTTCTGAGACCTGGCCAACAGCATTATTAGGATACCAGTTTGTCATCAGCTCTCTAATAAATTTGGTGCTAAATTTCTATATCTGTGATGACATGATAAATCATTCTTCTAAGACAGAGAAAGGCAGAACATATGTAAACCAAAATCTATGCAGATGTTATATCTTTTTTTAGGTAGCCATTGGCAAGGGATGATGTGAGATGTGTTCCTTTGGCTAATGGAATATCAATTGACGTGAATAATGTTGTGATGTCAAAGGACGCCAAAATCTCGTCGTCGCTGATTTTTATGTTGTTGAGGGTATTGAGGAATTCTTGTGTTGAGTGGATGGAATGGAGTGATCCGTCAACTAGGTATTTCAGTCTCTGTTGTAGGTCCTTGGCCACAAACATTACATCGGACAGATAGGAAGGAATCTAGCCATCAGAATATAGGAACACCAGCTAGCAGCAAAACGACACGACAAACTTTCCCCAACATCACTACACTCGGTCATTGAAGGCCATCAGTTTAACTGGGACAACGTAACCAATGTAGCCCAAGACAAACATAGACATGCATGGGAATTCCTAGAGGCTTGGTTCTCAACCTGTAATGCAATCAACAAATATATAGAATTGGACCCCATATACAAACCCATACAGAGCAAAACTGGAAATGACACAACTTACCGTAACAGACCAGACATTATAACTTCCAAGTGGAGTAGACCTACATTGCTTCATCTGAGGTCTCACTAATGATATTACCTAGCATGGTGACGAAATGTCTGAACGAAAACAAGCCAGCTCGGCAAGCAAGTCAACAACTTCGAACCTATCCCCTCATAAAAGATCATTCTCCCGTCTAATATGCCTTTCTGCTTGGTATCCCTTCTTACTGCAGAGACTTGAGATTTACGTGGGTTGGGTCACCATTGATCTTTCTCATGGCAATACTTGCAGTCTGAGCAGCACCCATTACTGGGTTCTAATAGTGTTGGGCTGCACACACACACACACACACACACACGCACGCACACATGCGCGCGCACATGCACACACACACACACCCCACCATGGAGATCAACCTACACTGCCTGCAGTCTGGGACTGAAACAATTCAATGTCAGGTACAGAGGCTTCAGCATGGGATTGATATTTGCGTGCTGGAACAGAAGATGAGCTCAAGGGTATTGTTTGCTTCTCTGAAGCAGTTGAGAAACTTGGCCTTCTACTAAACGCACAAAAAATTAGGGCCCTCTTCTCACCACTTTCCACAGCAATGCACCCTTCTCTGCTGGTTAAGATCAGCAGCAAGATGCTAGAAAACGTGGACCATTTTCTGTACGTAGGGAACTTCCTCTGAATGAAGGAAGATAGACTAAGAAATTCATCATTGTCTCTTGCATGCCTGCTCAGCCTATGGCTGACTGAGGAAAAGATAATTTCAAGACCAGGATCCTAAAATTAAGGTCATGGTTTACCAGGCAGCAGTTATTCTTGTTTTCTTCTAAGTTTGGAGACTTGGGCAACCTACAGCTGGTGCCTCAAAGCACTGGAGAAGTACCACCAGCTGTGCTTTCTGAAAATCTGCCAAACTTGGTGGCACAAAAGGCAGTTGAACAGCAGTATCTTCTCCCAAGCCAAATTATTCGATATTAAGATGCTACTCAAAACTAGCTCCACTGTACACTATCCTCCCCGTCATTCAACCTAAACTGTAGATCCAGTACATGGACGACACATTTGTCATTATTAAACACACCAAACTAGAAGAGACCCATTATCTCATCAACAACGTACTCGCCAGGATTAAATTCACAAGAGAAAGAAACACCAAACAGGTTCTGTTTCTGGACATCAGAGTTGAATGTACTACCAACAGGGTCTTCCAATCCTCGCTGTACAGGAAAGCAACCCACACTGACCAAATCCTCAACTTCCACAGTAACCACCCCAACGTCCACAAACAAAGCTGCGTTAGGACACTCTTTAAACAGGCCACCACTCACTGCAACATGCCAGAACTACCCAGGAAAGAGGAAGAGCACGTATACAAAATCTTTGCTATGAACGGATATCTCCGCAACTTCATCCACAGATGCCTCCTAAATAGACAAAAACAAGAGGACACAGTACACCCTAACATCATTGGCCACATTGCCCTACATCAAGGACATATCAGAACTGACAACGAGACTCCGACGACCACTAGGAATCATGGTAGCACACAAGCCCACAGCTGTTCGACGACAAACACTCACAAGGATTAAAGACCCCATACCCATGACATGCAGAACCAACGTAGTTTACAAAATACCATGCAACGCCTGCCACAAACATTACATCAGACAGACAGAAAGGAAACTAGCCATCAGAATACAAGAACATCAGTTAGCAGCTAAACGACACAACGAACTTTCCCTAATATCAGTACACTCAGACAATGAAGACCATCAGTTTAACTGGGACAAAGTAACCATAGTAGTCTAAGCCAAACATTGACATGGACAGGAATTCCTAGAGGCATGGTTCTCAACCCATAATGCAATTAACAAGCATATAGAATTGGACTCCATATACAAACCCATACAGAACAAAACCGGAAATGACACAACTCACCATAACAGACCAGACAGTATAAATTCCAAGTGGAGTAGAACAACATTGCTTCCTTGGAGGCCTCACTGATGATGTTACCTAGCATGGTGACAAAACGTCAGAATGCAAACAAGCCAGCTCTGCGAGTAAGTCAACAACTTCACTCACAACCCGAGCTACAAATCTTTGCAAAAACTTCAGAAGATAGGTTTCCCTTAAGCAAATAAGGCATCTCCCCACCCCCCAAAGAATGCAATCTCCTTCCTTTCCATCTTTTCACCAACTTTGATGAAAAAAAATGGTCTTCCCACACTTACTGCTTTCCTTTACCTAATATATTATGGTAGTGGAAGCATATTGATACGGTGAAATCAATGGCCACAGGCCTCAATAAACCTAATGCTAGTTATAGCCCTATGTACACCACTCCTTTTTACTGGAAATCTATTCAGAGATGGGTAGGAAGGCAGTGGACTACCTAAGTTACATACTTTATGTGCCATAGCCAACCAAAAACTCAGCATGAGGGCCTATAAAATCCAGCCTCATCAATTTGGTGTAAAACTGAAACTCAATATACAACTGTAGGCAAAGAAAATGAAAAGAATTAAAAGAAGCCCAGCATACTATCTGTTTGCAAATTTGTGGTACATCATGAAAACAAAGGATCAATAATAAAGGCAAATACTGCAAACGCTGAAAATTTGCAACAAACACGAAAAATGGTAGAGAAACTCAGGTCTGGCAGCATCTATCGAGAGAGAAACAGAGTTCTGAAGAAGTCATATCAGTCTCAGATCAATTCTGTTTCTCTTTCCAGAGATGCTGCCAGACCATTAAACTTATAACACTGAATTACAAATCCATGCACAGACATCATCATTGGCCAACATCACAAAGAATGACAGGGCACCCAAGACACCGGAGCAAAATATTTTTTGACTTAAAAGCATATCTTAGACTTTACAGCACTCTTCAAGCTAACTGCCTTTATTAGAAGCTTTAAGTTTCCAAAATATTGGTCAGTTAACTGAACATCAGTTAAATCTCTAAACTAAACAACAAAAAAATCAAAAGTCAATGTTACACACAGAATCTAACTTCAGTACCAACACCATCATTTCAAGACACTATAACAATCATAATGGCCAAGCCAAAGGGACAGGCTATGGAAGAGATCACTTAAACTTTGATCAAAACAGGTGGGGCATAAAGTGGAAGGAGGCAGAAAAGTGAAGGGGTGAGGATCCAGACTTCTGAAAATAAAACCATCAATGATAATGGTGCAGAGAATAGGGGTCAGAGGCGGGAAGCACAGGTCTGGAAGAAATTAGAGTTCGACACTGCAAGGCCAGAGGACTCTCTGATGCCTCTGCACATATTTGCAAATATTTGCAATATTTGCTTCTCCTGTGCAAGATATGTTATATTTGCTCATTCAAATCTGTGTAACTAGCCTTAAGTGTGATAATGTTGCCACAAACTACCACAGTATCAAACTCAGAGCTCTAATATGTTAGCAAGAAGTCATTTTGAACATAATAAATAATTTATCAAAGTGAAGGTAAGCATTTTCACAAAACACTTAGAATGCAATAAATGGAATTATACTGACACGCAACATGAAATCTAAAATAAACTATTTACAAACTGATAGAGTTGCTTCAAACATATGGAAGGAATCTTCCCAGCCCTGAACTACATGGACTATTGCACGAAATTTTGGAAAATCAGGTGAAATATTGAGTAAGGCCCTTCTCGACATCAAGACTAAAATGTCACATTTCTAACCAAGTCCCAGGCTTCAAAACAAGATTGTCAGTGAGCATCAAGGGGCCTATTAACAGTAATTATAGAAAAAAAACTCCTTATCATCCTCGTTACTACCCAGTTTCGCCTCATTAAAATGCAGTTGTCTATTCTCAAGCACATCAGATACAAACTACACCCCAAGTGTTCCTAACATGACAGTCTGAGCAGGTTCCTGGCAATTCCAGCTCACCATCTGCCCCTCCGAATCTCCACCTTGGACAGATGGCACCAGCATTTCAAGGCATGCTCCATGGGCAGCGACCAATGAACTCCAGGTTTACAAATGTTGGAATTCAAGTTGTACCTACCTCATCATATCATCATGGCATGTCTCAGATTCATAAACAGTACACTTGTGCTTTAATGCTGCACCTTTGAATGCACCAACATCTTTCATTGTCATGCTGCTGTAAGGTCACTTTGCACACAGGGACTGCCACCAAGTCTGGCACATGAACCATACTAGAGAATATCTCAGGGCTGCTTACTTGTGCACTCACTTTGCAACTGCCTGGATGCTGAAGGCTCACTGTACTTCTGCCATGGGTCATCATTCAAGAGGGTGGCCAGCTGTCGTAAGGCACCACCCTATTTCAATGTCATACCCACCAAATGCACAGGCTATGCATCCAACATATTGGTTGTGTGTCAACTAAATGACCATATCTCAACCTCTAAGGGGAAGAGTATTCAGTCAAGTTCTGGAAGCTGACCTCACACCTATCGATAATGTCAACAATGGGCAGCTAGAGAAACGGTAAAAAAAAGCAGAAATGGTCCAAAAAAGTGCTTTCACCACAATCGAGATAGGAAAAAAATGGGACCGACGGAGAACAATCCTACAGAGCTAGACAATAGATAGGCATCAGTAAAGACAAATGTGACCAACTTTGTCCGAAATTGCAGACAGGTCAAGCAGAAATTAGGGAAAAAAACAGGAAATGAGGCATGCGGTCAGTCTGAATCCAAGAAGAAACAATGCACTCAAGCAGCTAAAGCGGGTCTTTGACAATGGGCATTGTTTGAAAGAAGGGTGGAGTGGGTTATTTGTGAAGACAGATCATGGAGTTTTGAAAAAAAAAAGGGACAGTGCCAGAATAGAAGGAACTGTTCAGGCAGACAGCTAGCATGGATGTCATCACGGAGAGATGAAGGTCAAGGGAGCAAGAATATAGATCTCATGGACAAAATTAGCTTGGTGAAAGCAAGTTGGAGACAGGAGAGAAAGAGAGAATTGTTTTATTTCTAATTCTTTCACAGGATGTAGAAGCTTATTGCACCTCCCTTCTTGAATAGCCACAGTACAGAAGGGGGTAGATTGAACCATAATGCTGTCAGAAGGGATGTTCCAGGTGCTTGACCCACCAACTGTAAAGGAACAGTTCCAAATTGTGCACATGGTCAGGAATGAGAGATCACATCAGTATTGAGACACAGCCTAGTAAATATTTAATTTGGAGAATTTGTAGGCAGTACGGGAATTTGGCGCAGAGGGGAAGAAGTGCTTTTTGCTTCCTTCTTTTGATTCATAGTTTGTAAGGTCTCTTAAGTGATAAATTGAAGCCCAGGGTCAGGAGTCCAGCAGAAAAGAAAGACTGACGTCACACGAAAACTGTGAAGTTCACTGGTTGCTAAAAGCTACTAATTTGACTGTTATAGGTTACTTTCAGGTGGAAGGTAGACCTGTAGAATCTTCTTAAAATAATCAAATTAAGAACTAAGTAAATAAAATAAGAGATGGAGGGCCAGGCATTGTGCTATACTTTCATGACATGGGAGCTAGTCGACCCCACTGTGGTTGACAGTGACCACATATGTAGCAAGTATTGGCTGCTTGAGGAACTCTGGCTCAGAGTTGATGAGCTAGAGTATGAGTTTCAAACACTGTGACACATCAGGGATGGGGAGAGTTACCTGGATGCTGTATTTCAGGAAGCAGTTATACTCTATAGGTTAATTATCTCAAATTTGGTCATTAGTCAGGAATAGGAGCATGTGACTATAAGCAAGGCAGGCGTAGGGATCCAAGAGGTAGTGCTGAAGAAGTGTTAGATCTTGAGCTTGTCTAACAAGTTTGAGATTTTTGCTTCCTGTGGATGAGAGTGGGAGCTGTAGGGAGGATGAGCAAACTGACCATAGCACCAGAGTACAGAAAGCTATTCAAGAGACGGGGGTGGGAGAGAAACATAGTTGTAAATTGGGACAGTATAGTCAGGGGAATAGACACTGTTCTCCATGGCCAGGACCGAAGGCTGCACTGACTGTCTGGTGATAGGGTTCAGGGTCTCTCATCTGGGCTAAAGAGGAACTTGGAATGGGCATTGAAAGATCTAGATTTCATCTTCCACGTAGGCACCAACAATATAGTTAGAAACAGGAAAGAAATTCTGTTGAGGGAATATGAGCAGATGGGGGCTAAATTAAAAAGCAGAACAAAAAGATAATAACCTCTGGAGCCACGAACAAATTGGCATAGGGTCAACAAGATTAATGAGGTAAATGTGTGGCTCAAAGATTGGTGAGGGAGGAACGGTTTGAATTGATGGGACAATAGCACCAGAACTGGGGAAGGAAGGAGCTGTTCTGATAGGACCGGCTCCACATGAATCATGCTCAGACCAGACTCCTGGTGAATCGCATATCTAGGGCTGTGGATAGGGCTTTTACTAAATATTGGGGAGTAGGTTCAGTTGCAAGAAAAATTACAGAAAATGTTAAAGGGGCAAAGGGTCAGTAGAGGCTATTAAAGTTTCCAGAACAAGTAATAGGACAGAAAGGATGGAAAGGGTCAGAAATCTAACTTCAGGCACAGCAGATGACGGAACAACTATGAGAAGTGAGGCAGTCAACACAGAACTGAGGATGTTGTACTTAAATGCACGCATATGAAACAAGGTAACTGGGCTTATAGCGCAGATTGAAATTGGCAAGTACGATGATGTGGGTATCACAAAGACACAGTCGCAAGGGGATGAGAACTAAATACCCAAGGATATATGTCCTATCGAAAGGACAGGCAGATGGCCAGAGAGGGCAGAGTTGCCTTGATGGTAACGAATGATATTAAATCAATAGCAAGAAGTGATATAGAGTCAAAGACACAGAATCTCTGCGGGTAAAGTTGAGGTACCACAAAGGAATAAAAAACTCTAATGGGAGTAATGTACAGGAGTCCTAGTAGTAGTCAGGATATGAGGAAGAAAATAAATCAGGAAATAGAACAGGCATGCAAGAAAGGCATTATTACAATAATCATGGATGGACTGGGAAAATCAAAGCGGATCCCAAAAGAAATTTGTGGAATGTCTACGAGATTATTTTTGGATCTGCTTGTGGTAGAGCCAACTAGGGAACAGGCAATTCTGGATTCGGTGATGTGAAATGGGGCAGACTTGATTAGGAAACTTAAAGTGAAGGAACCCCTGGGGGAAATGACCACAGTGTGATAGAATTCACACTGCACTTGAGAGGGAGAAGCTGGAATCAGAAGTAACAGTATTACAACTGGGTAAAGATAACTACAGAGACTTGAAAGAGTAGCTGGCCAGTTAATTAGAAGGGGCATCTAGCAGGGAAGACAGTGGGGCAGCACTGGCAAGTGTTTTGGGGGATAATTTGAGAGGCACAGCTGGAATTCATCCCAAGCAGCAGAGGGTGGCAACAACGCAGAATGCAGTTGGGGCAAAGATTTGCATCGGCGCAGTCAGCGCCAGCAGAAGGAGGACCTCAGCAAGACACCCTCCGAGTTCAAGTGAAGACAAGCATCTAGCAGAGGGTGGCAACGAAGCTGAATGGTAGCTGGGGTGAAAATTTGCATTGGGGCAGTCACCACTACCAAAACAGCGGTTTGAGAAGGAAGTGTGTCAAGGGTCAGTTTGGCTTCTAATTTTTAAGGGTAGTACACGTACCTGGAAAGTAGGGCCACATGTAATTGGACTTGATTTAACCTAATATAAAGTACTCTCCAAGGTTTAATTTAAAGAGGCAAACCATGGCAGGGGAGCTCAAAATCTTGGTTTGCTCCTCTTGCTCTATGTGCCAGTGCCTCCAGGTCAGCATGTGTGCAGGAAGTGTCTCCAGCTATAGCTCCTGGAAGATCAAGTTTCAGAGCTGGAGCGGCAGCTGTGGGACACTGTGGGGCATCCGTGAGGCAGACAGCATTGTGGATAGTACATATAGAGAGGTGGTCAGACCACAGGCTCAGATTCTGCAGGCAGTAAGGGAATGGGTGACCACCAGACAGAGCAAGAGAGATAGGCAGGTAGCGCAGGAATCTCCTGTGGCTATTCCCCTGCAAAACAGACATACCGCTTTGGATACTTTTCAGGGGAATGACCTCTCAGGGGAAATCAGCAGCAGCCAATCTTGTTGCACCACGGTTGGTTCTGCTGCAGAGGGGAGAGGTAAAAGTGTGCCAGGGCAATAGTTATAGGGGACTAAACTGTCAGGGGAATAGACAGGCGTTTCTGTGGCCACAAACGAGACTCCAGGGTGGCATATTGTCTCCCTGGTGCTAGGGTCAATGATGTCTCAGAGCAGGTACAGGACATTATGAAGGGAGAGGGTGAACAGCCAGTGGTCGTGGCACACATCGGTACAAACAACATACGTAAAAAAGGGATGAGGTCCTAAAGGCAGAATACAGGGAGCTAGGAAGAAAGTTAAGAAATCGGACCTCAAAAGGTTGTAATCTCAGTATTACTACCGGTGCTACATGCTAGTCAGTGGAGAAATGGCATGATATATCAGATGAATACATGGCTATAAAGATGGTGTCACAGGAAGGGTTTCAGATTCCTGGGGCATTGGGACCGGTTCTGGGAGAGGTGGGACCTGTACAAATTGAACGGGTTACACTTGGGTAGGATTGGGACTGATGTCCTCAGGGGAGTGTTTGCTAGAACGGTTGGGGAGAGTTTCAACTAATATGCCAGGGGGATGGGAACCTACCTAAAGAGTCAGAGAAGAAGGCAGCAAGGACAAAAACAAAAGCTAGAAAAGGGAATAAGAAAAGTGATAGGCTGAGAAACCAAGAACAAGATTCAAACAGGGCTACTGACAAAAATAAGGAGCAGAAAACACCGTTAAAAGGACAAGCTTAAAGGCTCTGTGCCTTAATGCGCGGAGCATCTGCAACACAGTGGATGAACTAATGGCGCAGACAGATACAAACAGGTACAATATAATTGGGATTACTGAGACATGGCTGTGGAGTGACCAGGGATGGGAACTGAATGTCCCAGAATATTCAGTATTAAGGAAGAACAGGCAAAAAGGAAAAGGTGGCAGAGCGGCATTGCTGGTTAAAGAGGAAATTAACACAATAGTGAGAAAGGATATTAGCTTTGACAATGTGGAATCTGTATAGACAGTGTTGAGAAATACCAAGGGGCAAAAGACATTAGTAAGTGTCATATATAGACCCCCACACTAGAGTGGTGATGTCAAGAATGGCATTAAACAGGAAATCAGAGATGCATGTGATAAGGGAATATCGGTAATTTTAATCTGCACATAGATTGGGCAAATCAAATTAGCTACAACACCATACGGGAGGAATTCCTGGAGTGTATATGGGACAAGTTTCTTGACCAATACGTGCAGGAACCAATGTAAAGAGCAGGCCAACTTAGACTGGGTGCTGTGTAATGAAAAGTAAATCATTGCCAATCTAGCTGTGCGAGACCCCTTGGGGAAGAGCGACCATAACATGATAGAATTTTTTATCAAGATGGAGAGTGAGGTTGTTGATTCAGAGACTAGGATGCAAACCTTAATAAAGGAAACTACAAGGATATGGCTTGTCCTTGATAGATTGGAGAGAGTTACTTAAAGGGATGATAGTGGATAGACAATGGCAAACATTCAAGGAACACATTGGGGAACTGCAACAACTGTTTATTCCTGTCTGTCACAAAAGCAAAATGGCTAAGAGGGCCAAACCATGGTTTACAAAGGAAATAAGAGATTGTATCTGATCCAAGGAAGAAGCATACAGATTGGCCAAGAAAAATAAAAAATCTAAGGATTGGGAGTAGTTTAGAATTCAGCAAAGAAAAACCAAGGGATTCATTAAGAAGGGGAAAATAGAGTACGAAAGTAAGCTTGCAGAGAACATAAAGACTGACACTAAGAGTTTCTATAGGTACGTGAAGAGAAAGAGATTGGTAAACACAAATGTAGGTCCCTTACAGGCAGAAATGGGGCAATGTCTAACAGGGGACAAAGAAATGGCTGAGGAATTAAATACATACTTTGGTTCTGTCTTCACAAAAGAGGATACAAATCAGATACCAGAATTGTTGGAGGATGCAAGATTTAGTGAGAGGGAAGAACTGAGGGAGGTCAATATTAGTAGTGAAATGGTGGTGGGAAAATTGTTGGGATTGAAGGTTGACGAATCCCCAGGGCCTGATATACATCCCAGGATACTTAAGGAAGTAGTGGATGCATTGGTGGTCATCTTCCAGGGTTCTATAGACTCTGGAACAGTCCCTGCAGATTGGAAGGTGGCTAATGTCACTCCAATATTCAAAAAGGGAGGTAGGGAGAAAACAAGGAATTATAGACCAGTGAGTGTAACATCGGTAGTGTTAGGGAGCATTCCAGATGACTGGAAAATGACTCATGTAACACTCCTGTTTAAGAAGGGAGAGACGCAGGAGAGTAATGGCCAGTTAGTCTGAACTTGATCATTGGTAAGATTTTTGAGTTCATTATTAAGGATCAGATTGTGGAGTACTTGGAAGTGTATGATAAAATAGGGGTGAGTCAGCACGGCTTCTTCAAGAGGTGGTCACGCCTGACAAATCTGGCAGAATTCTTTGAGGCAGTAACAAGAGAGTTAGACAACAGAGAGCCAGGGGAGGAATTTCTTCAGTCAGAGGGTGGTGAATCTGTGAAACTCACTGCTGCAGAAGTCTGTGGAGGCCATGTCATTGAGGGTATTTAAGACAAAGACAGACAGTTTCCTGATTGGTAAGGGGATCAAGGGTTATGGGGGGAAAGCAGGAGGTTTGGGTTGAGAAACATATCAGCTATGATCAAATGGTGGAGCAGACTCAGTGGGGCGAATGGCCTAGTTCTGCTCCTTTGTTCTTATGAAGGTCTGCAGCTTGGAAGTGCACCTAGAAGTAGTGATGTTCACATGCACCTACTGCTCACAGCATTCTAGATAGTAGAATACACACATGGAGGTGCTGTTGAAAGAACCTTGGTGAGTTGCTGCAGTCCATCTTGTAGTTGGTACACATAGCTGCAACTGTGCATTGGTGATGAATGTTGAAGGTAGTGAATAAGCTAACCATCAAGCAGGATGCTTTGCCCTGGATGCTGTCAAGTTTCTTGGGTGTTGTTAGACCTTCACCCATCCAGTCATCACGCTTTGCACATGGTGGACAACTTTTGGGGAGTTAGAAGGTGAGATTTTCTCTGCAAATTTCCATCCTCTGATTTACTCTTGCAGCCACAGTATTTATAAGACTGGTCCAGTTCAGTTTCCAGTCAAACGTAAACCCCGTGGTTGTCTCATATTGCGAAGCAGTCACTGCTATGTAATGGCTGTGTAAGCACTTAAAAAGAATGATACAGACCAACTTAATTATAAATTCCCATTTACAATCAGCATAATTTATCAAGTAGCAATTATATAATCAACTTAAGTGAAGAGATAAGGTGAACTGGTATATTTGACTTCTTTATTCTGTGCATTTGTCATATGAATCAGGAACATAAAAAACCAGTGATGAACAAAGTCCAGGGAAGCTCATCTCTCAAGTGATATCACTTAGACACCATTTTGACAGCTTCTGTACCCTTTCCAATCATCACATTGCAATTTTAAAAATATCTAATGAATGCATTTCCCATTATAGGAAATATAATGAAATCAAACAAGTTTAAGCTGCTAGAAAATGCAGACATGCTCGTCTATCTGAATCTAGACCACTTTACAGTTGAGGTAAATAATTATTTATAATAGTCGGTTTTGATAGGCCTGCACATTGTTAAGATATAAAGTGTTCCTATCACTGTATTAGCCACTGACATTTTTGAGTTAATGAGTGCACATTCAATGCAGACCATTCAGGCTGTCAGCATTATCGCAGCAACAAAAATTTACCCGGCAGATGAACCGAATTGTAACACCACGCACAAGCATGTATGTAATTTATCAAATGAGCCTCCTGCTTGTTACTGAGGTCATTGTACAGAGTTTACTATACGCTACACATTACAGTACATTGGCAACATAAAACAAATCTGCACAGTAAATTTGTCTGAAATTAATCACATATGACGCTTAACTGATTCAGCACAGTTAAATTCCAGTCATATTTGGCCATTTGTAAAATACTGCAAAACATCATCATCATCATCATCTGTGATGCTGATTAGTATTATTATATAGGGTAAACAATAGTTCTTCTTCTGCAAGTTTCAACAGAGATTCACCTCACACACAATGATAATAAATAACTGTTAAACTTCATTTGTAGCTTAGCCTTTGAGCTTCAGTCATTGGTCAATAAAAGTCCAAAGGTGGTGAAAATTATCCTATTATATTGTGCGTGTAAAACCATCTTTATGCTCAAGGTACACCCTGGCACAGTACGTCTGCACAGAAAGTTCAAGAACCATTAAACATAGGTTTACTTTATCAATAAAGGGGGGTTGTCCAGTTTTACTTATGAATGATCTTATCTATGTTTGTGCACTTAACACTAATAAGTATATTAATAGCTGCATTCCACACAATTTTCTGAGTTAAATCAAAAGCTACCATTAAAATAATGAATCCCAAGATAACTTTGAAGCTATTTTTTAAATAAACAAAAATGGATCAAAATTTACTCTGGGCATTAAGCCAATTGATTGTATTTTTGAAAACATTTACACAGATTCTTTTATGACCAAAGAGCTTTACAGTCAATGAAGTACATTTGAAGTGCACTCATTGTAGTCACTTAGCTACTACTTTCACTTTAGATACAATCAACTATGCTAAATACAAGTCAATGAAGCATTTGAACAAGATAGAAATCAGTCAAGGACCACTACTGACCCCAAATTAATTTCTAAGTAAGCAGAAACACCCAGAGAAATCTGAGGATGTCCTGCAATTAAGTGTTGGTTTTCATCTATATTTTCAGGTGAGCTGTAAGCACTTGTTAGCCTCCACAGGCAAGTCATTCTACTAAATAAATTAATTTCAGGCCAGCAGCTCCAGACCTTATCAACAAATAGCTGAAGGGTTGAATTGTGCAGTGGAGCAAGATTGGTTAGCAATACAATCTTAAGAACTGTGGAGTTGAGGGTGCCTTTCTGCTTCTTTAGACATAATCAACACAACTTTAAAAAATTTTTTAAATCTTATGGGCAATAGACAACCACAATGGAGACTGAAGAACTCCAATATCTGTCCAGATCAACAAAGCGATGTAAAGCACCTTGGAATACTTTATGATGTTGTGGGTGTTATATCAAGGTATATCGCCTTTATTAAGAATAAATCTTACACAGGAACAACCAATAGTTCAAGATTAAAATATTTAATACGTTAATGTCTGTTCACAGATTGGAGGCAGGCGGGTCGACTAAAAAATTGCCAGAATATATATCTGTTTCATGCCCAAAAATCAGGGCAACGCAAATCAATTTTTAAATATATTATTACATGGGATGTTGGCATCACTGCCAAGGCCAGTATTTATTACCTATCTCCATTTGCCCATGAAATAAGTGGTCATTTCAGAAAGAAGTAAGAATCAACCACATTGCTGCGGACATGGAGTCACATGTAGACCAGACTGTGTAAGAATGGCAAATATCCTCCCAAAAGAACACAAGAGAACGAGATGTTTTTGTATGACAACCAATGATAGTCACATGGCTTTTATTACTGAGATTAGTTTTCAATTTCAGGATATTTTGTTAGTTGTACTTTAATGATTAATTAATTTTCGTGACTATCTCTTCCCCATTGTCTAGTGTGACACTTAGCATTTTGGTCCTGAGGGGAGTACTAAATGGTAAAAGCAAAAGATGAAGAAATCATCAAAAGGCAAGGTTAAATGATCTTTTTTCAGGTTGGTAGGCTGTAGCCACAAAAGTATCACAAGGATCAAAAATGCTTGAACCTCAGCTACACTAATCCCCATTTATCCATGGGGAACAGGAGCATTGCCCTCCCACAGATAACAAAAAACACAGATACCACTACCATGTAAGTCTCCTACCTACTGCAAAGGGCTGCACAATCAGACTGGACAAGTCATTAGGGGAGAAAAGTCAAGTAGGACTCACGTCACGTGTACGCAGATCCGCAGGTAGTGGACCCATGATGATAGTAGTGAGTATACTTATAATCTCTATTAATAAATTCATTGAGAGGACAAATTGTTACATCATCAAGTAAACTGGAGACAAAATTAAATGGCAAATTAAACTGTGTGAGCATGCCAAAGGATATGGACAGGGTATGTAAGGTGGAAAAGAACATGGTAGAAATTAGAGACATGTGATATTATCCATTTTGGTATTTTACGTGATGAGATACTGCTAAATATTGGTGTTCAGAAGAATAGTGCCACACAACAAGATGGAGGGTATTCTCAATGTGAAGGCAGGACTTTATCTCCACAAGGGGTATATGGTGATCATTCTTCCCAAAACTGCCATGGATAGATGCATCTGCAGCTGACAGATTGGCAAGGATGAGGTCAAGTATATTTTTCCCTCTTGTTGGTTCCATCACTACCTGCTGCAGACCCATTATGGCAGCTATGTCCTTTAGGATCTGACCAGTTTGATCACTAATGCTGCAGCTGAGCCACGCTTGTGGATGTTGAAATTCCCAACCCACAGTACATTCCACAACCTTGCCACCCTTAGTGTTTCCTCCAATTGCTGTTCAACATGGAGGAGTACTGATTCATCAGCCGAGAGAAGACAGTATGTGGTAATAAGCAGGACCTTTCCTTGCCCATGTTTAACCCTATGCCATGAGACTTCATAGGGTCCAGAGTCAATGTCAAGGTCTCCGAGGAAAACTTACTCCCAACTGTATGCCACTGTGCTGCCACCTCTGCTGGGTCTGTACTGCCAGTGGCACAAAACACATCCAGGAATGGTGATGGTGTATACCACTGTGCTGCCACCTCTGCTGGGTCTGTACTGCCAGTGGCACAAAACATATCCAGGAATGGTGATGGTGGTGCCTGGGACATATTTTGTCAGGTACGATTCCATAAATATGATATGACAGGCTGTTGTTTGACTAGTCCAAAAGGCAGCTCGCCCTATTTCGGCACTAGCCAAAGTAAGATTCGTGAGGAGGTCTTTGCAGGTTAAACAGAGCTGTTTCTGCTATTATCTTTTCTGGTGCCGAGGTTGATGCCAGGTGGTCCGCCCGGTTTTATTTCTTTGATGAGATTTCATAGCAATTTATACAACTGAATGGCTTGCTAGGCCATTTCAGAGGAATGAATCACGTGTAGGCCAGACCAGGTTACAAAGGCAGATTTCCTTCCTTGAAGGACATTCATGACCCAGATGAGTTTTTCTGACAATCAACAATGGTTTCATGGCCATCAGTAGATTCTTCTTTCCACATTTTTAAAAATTCAAATTCCACCATCTGCTCTGGCAGGATTTGAACTTGAGTCCCCAGAATATTAGAGGCAAAAAAACTACAGATGCTGGCATTAAAGGTAGACAAACAGGAGGCTGGATGAACACAGTAAGCCACACAGCATCTGGGAAGGATAGGGGCAGTCAACATTTCGGGTATTGCCCTTCTTCAGGACTGGCTTGCCGTGTTCTTCCAGCCTCCAGTTTGTCTCCCCAGAATATTAGTTGAGTTTAGTTGGATTAATAGTCAAGCAATAATACCACTAGGCCAATGTCTCACCATGAATGTTTAAGGGTGGCTGTTTTTTGACAGAGGGTGTTATGACAGTGGATTAATGCCATAATTTCACTCCCACATTGTAGCATTAGCACGTTGGTTCTGCAACATACACATCAATAAGATTACATTCTTCAGCACTTCTTTTGAGACATGGCATTGGCCTCCTTGTGAAGCCTTCATTGTGATTTATGTAAGGGTTAAGAGTACCATTACTGAAATGGTGTGTTTTTTTTGACACTCCCTGGAGATTATCAGCTCATGAGACTGACATGGACATCCCACAACACCAGGTTATAGTCCAACAGCTTTATTTGAAATCACAAGCTTCTGGAGCGCGGCCCCTTCATCAGGTGCAGTGAGAGGAGGGTATATATGCAGAGGATCATACAACTGGTGTGAGTGGAGTGAACAAACCGAAAATGGCTGACTGACTGCCTCCTGTTGAATCTTTAATCATTCATACATTCCTGCATTCTAGAAACAGCAGAAGCAGGATATGGAGAATTCTGTTAGGGAAAGAAGACGCAAGTTTCGATTCAGGAAGATACAAACTCTATAATCTGTTTCAAGGCACTGCCCCAAGATAATTAAAGGTTTCATCAATGTCTGCCTAACTTTCTAAACTTCAAACAGACAGAGCATTCGGAATGTACTAAAGGCCAGACACTGATTGTAGGTATAGATAACAAGGTGTAGAGCTGGATGAACACAGCAGGCCAAGCAGTATCAGAGGAGCAGGAAGGCTGACGTTTCGGGCCTAGACCCTTCTTCAGAAATGATTATAGGTATGAGGCTTTGTTCAGAATTTGACTCAGAGGTTTAACCTGGAATCAGGCTGGTTTTATTCCGAAAGCAGGAATTTGTAAAATGCCACGCTCACTGACTCACTACACGTTGTGTGTTTCTTGAACAAAATAGAATGTTTTTGCAAATAAACAAACATCTTGGATGAAATGATTCACCCATAGGTTTATATATATGTGGGGATGTGTGTGTGTGGGGATGTGTGTGTGTGTGCATGTGTGCGCGAAAGAGAGAGAGAGAGTTGATTTTTGACTTTGTCCACTCCAGTCCAACACCGGCACCCACACATCATGGACATCCCAGTTGGTGGATTCCTTGTGGTGTCGCTGAACTGGCAAATACAGAATCAAAAGAAGGTGCAACTACATTATCTCTGCTTAAAACAGCTACCTCCAACAATAGTGCACAGCCTCCAGAGGGAAAAGCATCGAGGGAAGGAGACAAACAAAAATGCCCAGACTGCGCCTATTTTGACCACATTGTCATTTCCTACAACATTCAAAACCAGAGTGCACCTGCATATTAACGATAAGCTAGGCTATCAGCACTAAATTCCCCTTACGTTCCCCCAGACCCACGCCTCCTCCCTCTCTATTTATTCCCCAGCCCCTTTCACCCTTCCCAGTCCTGATGAAAGGTCCAGGCCTGAAACGCCGACTCTCTTGCTCCTCTGATGCTCCCTGACCTGCTGTGTTTCCTCCAGCTCTACACCGTATTGACTCTGCAGTTCTTGCTATCTCCGAGCACTAAACCATTGTCTGCTGGAGCAGGACATGTGCTTGAAAAAAAAGCTGGCCATTGCGTTCCATTAGCCATCAAGATTACAACTGTGTTGCGTATCATGCCAGCAGCTCATTTCAAGGAGCAACTGTGGATCTATGTGGCATCTTCTAATTCTTGACTCATAAATGTATCCAGGATGCCAAAGATGCCATTTTCTCCAGATTATATGAATTTATATCTCCCCCCGCCCATGACATGGAGTGTCAGCACCCAGGCAGTCAGATTCTCCACCATCGCCAGCTTTCAACAGGTTTGGGTGCTATACCTTGCACCCACGTTGCTTTGAGAGTGCCCCTTCACCAAACTGCGAGTTCATCAACAATAAAGTCTTCCACTCCATCTTTGGCCACGGATGCCAGACTTTGGAGTTCTCCACTAAACATCCTGTGGTTCGGCATGATATATAAATACTGCAGACCTCACAGGTTCCTGTCTCTTTACAAAGTCCTTGGGCCTGCTCGGGAGACAAGGACTACCCCCTCCAAATATAGCTCATGACACTTTTATGAAACCCTGTGTTTGATACATAACAGAGATACAAAGCTGACATGCTTCCACCTGATCCATGGTGGAACAGATCACAGGCCTCTTTACGGAGGAAGTTCACTAGATTAATTCTAGGGATGAACGGTTTCTTATGTGAAGAGCGATTGAGCAGTTTAGACCTTTACTCTCAAGTTTAGAAAAATGAGATGAGATCTGCTTGACATGCATAAGATGCTAAAGGAGATTGTCATGATAGATGTAAAAAGGATGTTTCCTCCCCTGGAGCAATCTAGAACAAAAGATCATATTTTTCAGATAAGGTGTAGGAGACTTAAAACTTTCAAAGGGTCATAAATCTATGAAACTCACTACCCCAGAATGTGTTGGATGCTGGGTCATTGAGTAAACTTAAGGAGGAGATGCACAGATTTTTAATTAATAATGCATTGAATGGTTATGGGGAGCAGGCAGGAAAGTGGAGTTCAGGCTGAGATGACATCAGCCATAAATGCATTAAATAGCTGAGAAGGCTTGAGAGGCTGAATTGTCTACTTCTGCTCCTAGTTCTTCTGCTCTTATGCAGAGGAAATGGGGGATCGACAGCAATCTCCTGTAGATGAAGATAAGATTGAGAATCAGGACACTGAGTGGGAGTGGGAGGGGTATCTAAGAGAGTAAGACAGGGCTATATACTGTCCAGAATGAGAAGCTAGAGAGAAACTAACTGAAACATGTTTCAAACTATGTTTGTACTTCTCTTTATTGTGTATACCTTTTTGTTTGTTATGTCGCAAGCAGCATCTGGTTAGTCCAAAGTACAGATGGATTGGGTTATCTTTGCAATCACTGAGGTTTCAAAGATTTCTGTTGCTGAACAAATACTTTGCTATCCATGAGGTTGTATACCTGTTATCTTCAAGTATCCCACTTTCACTTAGTTACACTTTGCAGGTGCCACCTTTAGGGAAAAAGCAGCAGTCAGTAAGACAGAACGCTAACATCACATGGCACGAAAATTAGATTGCTCTCAAGCATGTGATATCCAAGCATCGATCCAAGCATAGTTTCAATGGTAACTATACCATGATAGTCAGTCACTGTATATGTTTATACAAGGCTACTCAGAGACTTTTAGTAAGAGATTACAGTTTATCACGAAAGAAAATGAAAAAAAAAAGCTATATATGTGGTCATATAGTTTGATTTGGTAAGATCTTACCTTAAACAGCAAAAAGAACAACTCAACCCTTTTCTCCAACAATATCCCTTAGACACATTCAACCCCAATGTAGTGCCAAACTTAACTTTTTAATTTCTGTCTTATCTGACAAGATTAAAGGTTTTTCCTTTTAAGCTTTCTGCACAGTCATCAGATGTTATTCTCTCTGTCCCTTCCAGGGATGTAAAAGTACACGTTAACCCATTGACTGTTCTCACTGAAACTGCCAGATAGCTCAAGGCATAAATTTTCTTCGAAAATGTGTTTGAATTCATTCAACCAGCAAGCTCCCCTCCAAACGACTCACCATCCTGTCTTGGAAATATACTGGCACTCCTTCAGTTTTGCTGGGTCAAAATCCTGGAATCCCCTCCCTAGTAGCACCATGGGTCTACCTACAGCACATGGAATGCAACAGTTCAGGAAGGCAATTCACCACCACGTTCTCAAGAATGACTAGGGATAGGCAATAAACATTGCACCAGGCAGCGACCCCCTAATCCCACAGATGAATGAAACAGATGTACACTGCACAGAATCTGTGTAGTTCAGCTGCCTTCCCAGCATTATAGATATCTATAGGACTTCTAACACTGTCTCACATCCTCACTTCCTGCCTGCAACTTGGAACACCTCTTCAGCGACCACTGAATTTTCCTGTGTGGCTTATTGAAAACCTTGCGTTCACCCTTTTCCCTATTGCTGGGAAGGATTGCATGTAACTAATATTTTGAAAGTTAAATTTAGAACCCTTGGAACTGAGTATACATTCAATGTTACATTCAGATAGAAAGCTGGCTTCCAGCACAAATTGAATACAGTATGTCGAAATGGATTCCAACACAATGGTCAGTGCAAAATACCCGAATGCCTTCAGATGTATGTTCCAAATTGTTGGTATTATCATGCATAGCTACCTCAGTCATATATTAGATCAGGGTCATAACAGTGCAGAAGGAGGCTATTTGACCAATCTCTCGGCAGAGCAATCCAATCATTCCCTTGTTGTATTCTCATAGTTCTGCGAGTTAATTCCTCTTTAGTGTCTATCCAGTTTCCTTTTGAAATCATAATCATCTCCACTCACATCACCGGGAAGATTAGTGAAATATACATGAGCAATTCCAGAACAGTAAACGTAGTTAAAGTCCAATATGGAGAAAAATGCCAGAGACAAGGGTATTAGGTCGGAATAAAGTTGATTTCTAAAACATGAGTTGTGAGATGACTGAGGAAAATTTCTGTACAACAATGCAATTTAACCACAGAGACCACATCCGTGAATTTAATCAGCCTTAGACAAGATACTATGAGGATGCAACTGGAAAAATCATGGGGCATGCAATTAGGAGGCAGCAAAATAGGCTTAAAAATCAATAGAAGGAATAAAACAAAGTAGGAATTGCGAGTAGCTTTTCAAACTGGTTGGATAATACATACGATGCATTGCAATTGTTTATCTTTCATTTGTATGATAAAAAAAACAATCTTCTAAATGAATGCTTCCCTTTTGCTGATAGTAGCAAGTAATTTGGAAAGATTGTTGATAGCCTTTTGTAATTGATCTGCTACAGTCAGCTGAAAAGTGAGGTAACATAAAAACACCAAGCAAGACAGATCTGTTTAATTGGAAGATACTATTGAAATTGGACTTTCTTTACATGTCAATGAAAGTAGTAAGTTTTTCTGCAGGCAGACAGCACTCTAAGAAGTACAGAACAAAGCAGCAACAAACAGTGAGATAGTGAGACAGTGTAAAAAGGATTGCCACTAGCATTTTATTGATATATTTTGACAAGTGACTCTATACACTTCAAATAGAATTCATGCCAGAAACTAGCAGATAAATTTTTACTTGAGAAGAAACTTTTTAGTCAGAAATTGTCCTTTCACAGCCATCAATTTCACATATCCATTTTTAATGCAGAAATAAGTATTCCACTGAAGCAAAGGATGTAATAGGTGACTAACTGTTTGATCAGAAGCAGGTTTTAAGAAGAGTCATAAAGAAACAGAGAGGTGGAGACATGATGACTGAGGGAGACTCACCCCTTGAAAGTATCAAGGTTAACCTTAAGGTTTGTCTTGGTAGGTTATAAACAAGTAGTCATCACATCCCTAAAGGAGATATGTCATGTAGGCATAACAATATTGCATGCTTAAGTCCTCGGACAGAGATTTTCATCTGGATCTTATAACTATTACAAATGATATGTTGCAAATATTAACCTGTACCTGAATCATTTAAAACACAAAAGTACCTAAGAAAACTCACCAGCCAATCATCAAATCATGTAAGTGCATGTCCTGTCTGCATTGTGTGCAAAGTTTCTTTTTCAATAAATAAAGCATTTTCAACAAAAAGTTAATTGGTATTTAAGGATAGTTTCTAGGTAAATTGCTAAAAAATATTTTTTAAACTTCCAATTTGTAAACAATTTCGTATCTAAAGTGAAATGAGCAAAACACTGAAAGAAATATTTGTATCTAACCATTTTCCTCATAAGAGTGACTGGTGGTCTGCTCTAAATACTGGTAGCAACTTTTTAATGACTACAGCAGTTGCTAGTAACTTAATTGCTGGTTTTGTTTACCTATTAACAACAATAAACTCCTATCTTTGGACTGACAAACCTTTGAACATTACTGAAAGTAACATGTGACACACCAGAAATTGTAGAAGTACCGTAATTCCAATAAATGCATGTCTCGATTATTAGTTCACTTTTTCAATAGAAATCCAAGATTTCTTTAATACAAGCAAAATAATGTGGATGCCGGAGATATGAAATAAAAACAGGAATTGCTGGAGAAACTCAGTGAAGTGGCAACATTTGTGGAAGGAGAAACAAAGTTAACCTATCCGCCTTCCCCTCTCTCCCTATTTATTTCAGAATCCCCTTCCCCTCCCCCATTTCTGAAGAAGGGTCCAGACCCAAAACGTCAGCTTTCCTGCTCCTCTGATGCTGTTGGTCTGCTGTGTTCATCCAGCTCTACACAATGTTAATGTTTTAAGTCCAATAACGCTTCTTTGTTCCAAAGAAGTCTCTTTGGATTCAAAATGTTAATTCTATTTCTCGCTCCACAGATGCTGACAGACAAATTGAGTTTCTCCAGCATTTTCTGTTGTTATCAAAGATTTCTCTCATCTAAACAGCTGGTCCACAATGAAGACGAAGCTTGGTGCACCTGAATTACTACTTCCTAATCTTGTCTGAAATTTAATATAATACCCATCACCCAGCTTGATGGAACCACCTGTAGCTGGAACCGTTCCCACCTCTCCAAACACAGCCACAGCATCTCTAATAAAGGCTTTGCTTGGCACTCCTGAGTAGTCACTTTGAGAGTTCTTCAAGAATTCACCCTTGTTTTCTCCTTTGACATGATGTGCTGCTTGGCAACATGATCTGCAAACATTAGTGCCACATGTAGGCCGATTTTATGCAACTGTAACTCTCCTCTCTAATACTTCCCTCATCAGTCAGGCTTCTTATCAAACATTCAGTATTGGATTTAGACTTCTTCCAACTAAACGCTATAAACATGAAAGGTATTCAACAGGATTTATTATTATTTTCTGTGGATATATTTGTAACTAATTACAGATTTATTTAGAACCAAAAGTTGCTCATTGTGTTTGATCACTTTCATATTCAAACTACCCTAAGCAAGGGTTAACATTCAATTCCTAATTACAGTTCGCAGAGCTAATTGTAGTGATTTGTGCACATAGGCAAACAGAACCTTCCGCTTTTCTACTATCCTCACAGATTTTCACTATAAAGAAAATTTTACAGTTCATCTTTCTTGGATCCATTTCTCATGTTTACACATAATGAACATCAGTAACTTTTTGCTCTTACTTATATAGCCGAATGCCTGAATACAGTTATAGTTATAAACTTGAATATAGAACTTAGTTCTCTTATTTCGGTAACTCATATATACATGGTGAAAAATTAGTCTCAGTATAAATATCTAGGAACAGCATGGATTACATCATGCTCATTGGATTAGGTCCCCCTTTTCCCTATTCTTATTAGTCAGAGATGAGCTTCCCTTCACGAGTCCACACTTTTAACAGATCATACTTCTCCAGGTACTCAGTTAGTCCATTCTAGAGGCGGATTAAACAGGAGACACGTGAACCAGTCTATTGCCATAAAATTTATGTTTAAAAGTCATAACACTGGAAACGCTAAATTTCTTAAGCAGGCAAATGATGGCCAAATGACAGAGAAACATGCTATAAAGTACACCCACAAAAGAAATCTATAACGCATCAGACAAGCCGGTTTGTTGATATATTTCAGCAGCAATTAATTCAGTAAAATTATGGTAACTGTGTCTGTTAACTACCGTGACCATAAAACAAGAAATCTGGAAATTCAGCCAATCAATATCAGTAGCAGGGTGCTGAAGTTGAAGGCCATAGAAAGTTATTATATGAGATTTTTTTCCTCTTTGGAACAACTGTTTTATGATCTCTAGCTTTAAAACATATACGTAATAAAACTGTTACCTCAGGTCAGAAAGAACAGGTACTGCTAATGGTCCAAAAAAGGAATTCAACCTCATGTACTACTGAAATGCAATAAAATTAACAATCCCATACAACTATAATTCAAAACAGGATAATGTTACAGATTTACAAGACTCTATATTGTTTTATAGTCATTTTACAAGAATTTTACAACATGCATTAAAAAACTCAATAATGTTATTTGTTTAAATAATCTATAAAAATACAAGGATCACTTACTTTCAAATTCTTACAAGTACGGAATAACTTACACTAAATAATCATGGTCATCAAAGTTCTTCAACATAACTAAATAAAACTTGCTAGTTCACAGCATATTCAAAATACAGAGATATATTTCATCAGAATAATACCAGTCAGGTGACCCACAGGAATACTAACCAGAATGGCTACCTGTTCCAGGAACTAAAATTTTAGAATGTAGATTTAAAATTTAGCAGAAAATTCAGTTTAGAGGTTTTTAGCAATGTGAGCTGTAGAAGGTCTTTGAGGTCTGTCACAGCATACAGTGCAATTTCAATGTGTCAAATTTGGGCAGCCCCAAAACTCCAGCTGTGCTGAAATCGTCAGCCAAGCTTGTTGGCAAAATACAACATCCAACAGAATGATATTACAGATAAACGGAAGTTCCCAACTGGTAACACCAGATTAGCCAAACTCATTAGGTTTGTCACATGTCTGTGCTAAATAATCAGAGTACAGTTTAGCCATAGCATGAAATCACAGAACTGTGGACAAGCCATCTTTTGACTTTGAAATTTCCATGCAAAGCACATTCAGTTCCCAACATTTGTCAACATGCATTTTACTGTACAGGATCAGGTCATTGTATGGTGTGAAGTATAATGAAAAATGAAGATAAACATGATTGCCTGTTTGTGTTAATTGACGTTGATCACCAATGTACTGAAGCAAAACCATATTCCAACTGATTTGCTGATTGGTCCAGTGACAGGTAAAACATCTTCAGATGAAATGTTAACCAAAGTCTCTTAAAATTTTCCTATATAATGGATATGCCAAAAGCAAAATCAATAAATAAGCAGTTTTCATCCAAGGCCTTCAGTAGGCTTACTCCACATCTTTTAAAAAAAAATTCCAAACAGCAAAACTGATGGCAGCTGAATGCAAACTGAGCCAAAAGAAAAGAAGGTTGCACACAGCCAGTTGTCATTTAATTTTAAAAGTTAGTTGAAGCCTAATTGTCCTTCAAAAAAATCCTACAGCAAACATTTGCTCATTATTCATTGACCAAAATAAATGCAAAATTGCAACACCTGAGGAATACTTCCAACAATATTTAGCCATTGAAGGAAAAGGTTTATACAGGCAGATAAATCACTTGCACCTGTTGTTTGAGATAATTAACAGTTTATTTTAAGTATTCATCAGCAGCAAAGAGGTAATACGATGCGACTTATGTTACTGCTCAATATGAAGATGTATTACTTTGCTTCAGAATGAGGATTGAATTAAAACTGCAGTATTTGCTAAATTTATTTTAACGTAATAACCTAACAATGTCTCCTCCACGACAGGATGTCAGCGATAGTCCTCAACAACAGTAATGTGACAGAATTCTTTGAGGTTCAGGCAAGAGTCAAGCAGGGATGTGTCATCGCCACCCACCCTCTTCTACTACATCTTTATCGCCACCATTCTTCACCTTGTCAAGAATGAGCTTTCCAGTGGTGTGGACATGGTCTTCAGGGCGGAGGGAAAACTTCAACCTAAACCGGCTAAAATTCAAGAAAATGACACCAACCTCACTTGTGGAATGTCAGCATGCTGATGACAATGTCATCACCGCTTTCCCAGAAGAGAATCTTCGAGCCTTGCTTAATGTCTTCACCGAAGCATACCAAAGTATTGATCTCAGCCTCAATTTCAAGAAGACTCAAATCCTTTACCAAATCATCCCAGGTCAAATTCTGGTCCATCTCTCTATTAAGATAAATGGAGAAATCCTCCCAAACATGGAACATTTCCCTTACCTGGGAAACTACCTCTCATCTATGCAACAATTCAGCATTGTATCCAATCTCCAAGCATCTTCCAATTCGCAAGGATGAGAGTCTTCGACGACATCCATGCTCATAAGATTCTTTGTATAAGGCAGTTATCCTTCAAGCTCTTCTATACGGCTCCAAAGCTTAGACTACATATAGACCCCACCTCAAGATTGTTAAACAGTACAATCAATGCTGTTTGAGAAGGATTCTCCGCATCACTGGGGAGGGCAGGCATACTAACATCAGCGTCCTTGAAGCAGCTAATAGCACCAGCAGTGATGGCACAATCATCACATGTTGAAAATGGAGAACTTATTTGAAACCTGTATATCACTAAATGTTGTGCATTATGTTCAATGCTCATTCAGAAGCAGTCTACGATCCTCGTAATGTCAAGCCGCAGGTTGGGAGAAACGTGGCTTACATTGAGATGAATTGCTTACATCGTGAATGAAATGCATTTATTTCAAACTAACATTAGATCCACAGCAAAACTGCAACCTCTGGGAGAATAAACATTATTTTCTATCATTTGAATTTCTCAACAGAGAAACTTGAAACTTTGTTTTGACTAATCTCACATTAAAATCAATGATGTCAAGACAACCATTAGGAAATCTTGGTGTGATCTTGCTATCGATCAGTAATGATAAATGCAACTACATTCAACAGTATCTACTGTTTTCTAGTGAAAATTCATGAGCAAAGCAACTCAGATAAATTTATGGAATGAGATGTGTATAAAATATTAAAATGTTTACAAAACACATTCACATACTATACTACATGTTTATCAAATATATGCAAATTTTAATAATCATACTAAATGTTGCTCTGCTGTTTTATTGAAGCTGTTCTTTTGTTGGTGTTTGTGGTCACATTAATTTTCAACTGTAAAACTGGGTCACATTGGAAAATAATTTAGGAAGCAGGGATTTAGAATGAAAAAGAAAGGTATAATTCATTATCATAGACTGCCCCAGCAGTCATCTTTTGATTTGCCTCAGCATCACATGAATTATTTTAAAAGATTAGCACTTAAACTGGAATCTTAAACTCCTTGGAAACTCTAATTGCTAACCATCTGGTACACATTAATCCACTAGCACAGAAATAAATTATACTTTTGTTATATAATCATGGTTCAGGATACACTGCTTAAGATCTCTACAGAAACAAGTGTGAAACCATGCTGCTCGACATTTCAGCAAAAGAAAATTTCATCTTATCAAGGCACTTAATTACAACTGAATGCTGAAAACAGATTGATCATTGCCAGACAAGTACAGCTATTTGCGTCTGTTGGTGATGCCACCATCATGATAGGATGGCTTATCTCACTGAGCAATTTGGAGGAAAGACTCAAAATAGCATATTTGGGTCAGAGTTTTGCAGCATGAAAGTAGGCTCTTTGGACCATGGCGCCTGTCAACAAGAACATATCTCTAGTCCAATTTTTCAGCACTTGCCTGTAGCCTTGTATGCTATGGCACTTTAAGTGATCATCTAAATACTTCCTAAATGCTGTGATAGTTGCTGCCTCTACAACTTTTTCACATGGAAAAGATACCCTCTATCCCCTGTGCAAAAAAAATTTACCTTAAATCCCCTCTTCACCTTTTGCCCCTTACCTAGATATATGGCCTCTGGCTAACTGTCCCCTACTAAGAGAAAACGTTTCTCTTGTCAATGCACCTTAGAACTTTGTACAGATTCCTGGCTCAAGGAAATACACATTTGACTTTAGGAGCTGGAGTCTGAGCAGCAGACATTGCACAATATTAGGGAAGGGAAAGGTTACCTGGACACTTTGCTCAAGGAGGTCACACCCCTAAATTTGTTCTGCGAACTGGGACATGAAAGTGTGACTGCAGGTGAGGAAGATATGGGAGCCAGGTTGTTTCATTTAAGGAGCCCCTGCAATTATCCACAAGTCAAA
The DNA here is from genome assembly GCF_021869965.1 of Rhincodon typus. Lineage (NCBI taxonomy): Eukaryota > Metazoa > Chordata > Chondrichthyes > Orectolobiformes > Rhincodontidae > Rhincodon > Rhincodon typus. The sequence goes on from NC_063335.1 coordinate 120,218,468, forward strand.
GGTTCTTGCAAACTGTGCACCAGAATACAGAATGCAGGGAGGATGAACAAACTGACCTTGGCACTGCAGTATAATGAGATATTCAAGTTGGGGAAGAAAATCAAAACCTACTAGTGGCAGGGAATAGTATAAAGGGGCATAGATATTGTTCTCTGCATTCATGGGCATGAATCTGAAGGCTGTGGTGCTCACCCGGTGTCAGTGTTAAGGACATCGCCTCAGGAGTAGAGAGAAACTTGGAATGGAAAGGATCAATTTTCAATGTCTCCTTTGGTACTAAACATATTGAAATGACTATAAAGGATGTTCTGCTCAAAGAATTTGCTCAAAGAAAATTAAACAGCAGTACCTTCAAGCTAATCATCTCTGGATTAATATCTGAACCATGGGTGGACTACACAGTGCAAATATAGTCAAGGAGTTAAATGCATGGCTCCAAGATTGGCATGGGAGGAATAGGTTTCAGTTCAAGGGGCACTAGCACCAGTACTAGGATAGATGAGAGCTGTTCAAGTGAGACATATTTCACTTGAACTTTGCAGGACCAGACAGGCTTCAAACTAACCGAGGGGCAGTTGTTGAGAGAGGAGAAATGTTGTCTGACAAAACAAAAGGACATGGCAGCATTACAAGGCAGCTATTCGGACAGTGATACCTAAAGTGAGACAAGACACAGATTGTACAAACATAGAAGAACAGCAGCAAACAGGGTCAAAGAATGAAAAAAATTGCAAAAAGATTCTTTTTTTGAATGCGCGTAGTATTCCGAACATAATAAATGAGTTAATGGTACAAGTAGAGGTAAATGGACGTGATCTTACCATCATTACAGAGATATGGTTACAAGGAAATCAAAGCTGGAAGCTAAATATTCAGGAATATATAACTTTTTGAGATGAAAGGAAGTAAAATAGGGATATTTAAGCAACTCTTGGATAGGCACATGGATGACAGTAAAATGTAGGGTATGCAGGGTAGTTTGACCTTAGAGTAGGATAATAGGTCAGCACGACATTGTGGGCTGAAGGGCCTGTACTGTTCTATGTTCTATGAAAACACGGTGGGGTATCTTCGATCATATGAGATTGATGTTGGATTACGAAATGTACAATCCAAATTGGCAAAGTAAGCAATAGCAAGGGAAGGAGGTGCTGCAGGGAGTAGTCTATAGATCCCATAACAGTAGCTATACTGCAAGATAGAGAATAAATATGGAGATAATGAGGTCATGTTAAAAAAAGGCAGTACGTTAATTATTGGTGACTCTGATCTTCACGTAGCCAGAAGGAACTATTCAAAGAGCATATTTGGGACAGTTTCCTGGAACAATATTTTGTGGATTGAACCAGGGATCACACAAATTTGCATCTGCAATTGTAATGAGGCAGGATTAACATATGATCTCAGAGTAAAAGATTGCATAGAAAACAACGACTATAACATGGTAAAATTTATCATTCAACTTTAGAGGGAGAAACTTGGGGTCAGAAACAACTTATGCTGAACCTAAATAGGGCAAATTACAAAGGAATGAGGGCAGTTAGCTGAAGTGAACTGGGAAAGGAGTTTAGCAGAAAAAATGGTTGCAGAATAATTACAGGGGTTAAAAAATTCCATGACTCACAACAAATATATATTCCAGTAAGGAAAAAAGATTCTAGGAAGGGGATAAGGCAACCATAGTTAATCAAAGATGTCAAAAATAGCATCAAATTGAAAGAAAAAACTTACAATGTAGCAAAGATTAGTAGTTAGCCATAGAGGATGAGGAAAACTTTAAAAACCAACAATAGATGATCAAAGCATAATAATAAAGAGAGAGAAAATAAACTCTGAGGGTATATTTCCAAGGAATATCAAGATGGACAGCAAGAGTTTCTCTAAATATGTAAGAAGGAAGACAGAGGCAAAAATGAATATGGGGGTTGTAGAGGATGAGGCTGAGGAAATAATAATGGGGAACCAGGAAATGGCAGAGTAGTTGAATAAATACTTAGCATCAGTCTTCTTGGTAGACAATATTAGCACTTCAAAAATTGTCAGGGGATAGTGGAGGAAATAACTACATAACCATCCATAGAGAAAAAAATCTGAGGTAAAGGAATAGAACTACAAGACGACAAATCCTCTAGACCTGATGGGATGCACTCCAGAGTATTAAAGGAATCAGGTACAGAGATAGTGGAAGCACTAGCAGTAACGTTCCAGGAATCCTTAGATTCTGGACAAGTCCTGAAGTTTTGGGAAACTGCCAATGTAATGCCCTGTTCAAAAAGGGGAGGAGATGAAAAAAATAATCATAGGCCAGTTAGCTAAAAATCTGATAAGAGCATAAAACACAGAACAATAATAAACAGAAACAGGCCCTTCGGCCCTCCAAGCCTGCCACATTTTGCCCTTCCATGCCAAAACTGTCTTCACTTACAGGATCCATATCCCTCTATTCCCTTCCTAATCACATATTCGTCCAGGTATTTCTTGAATGCTGCAACAGCGTCTGCTTCCATCACCTCCTCTGACAGCGCGTTCCAGGCACTCATCACCCTTTGTGTGAAAAAATTGCCTTGGACATCTCTTCCAAACATCCACCCTCACACCTTGAACCTGTGTCCCTTAGTAATTGACCCCCTCCACCCTGGAAAAAAAAACTTCATACTTTCCACTCTATCCATGCCATTCACAATCTTATAAACTTCTATCAGGCCGCCCCTCATCCTCCTGAGTTCCAGTGAAAACAATCCCAGTCTAGCCAACCTTTCTTCATAGCTAAAATCCCCCATACCATGCAATATCCTGGTAAACCTTTTCTGTGCCCTCTCCAAAACATCCACATCTTTCTGGTTGTGTGGTGGCCAGAACTGTATGCAATATTCCAACTGTGGCCTAACTAAATTTCTATAAATCTGCAGCATAACTTATCTATCCTTATACTCAATTCCCCTTCCGATGAAGGCAAGCACGTCATAAGCCTTTTTTACTGTCATATCTATCTACGCTGCCATCTTCACTGATCTGTGGACCTGCAAACCTAGATCCCTCTGCATATCAATACTCCTAAGGGTTTTGCTATTCACTGCATAATTTCCACCTGTACTTGACCTTCCAAACTGCATCACCTTACATCTGTCTGGATTAAACTCCATCTGTCGCTTTTCTGGCCATTCCTCCCACTGATCTATATCCTGCTGTATCCTCTGACAATCCTCCTCACTATCCACAACTTCACCAATCTTTATATCATCTGCAAACTTACTAATTAGACCAGCTACACTTTCCTCTAGATCATTTATGTAGATCACAAACAGCAGAGGTACCAGTACTGATCCCTGTGGATCCTAGTCACAGCCCTCCATTCTGAAAAGCATCCTTCCACCCCTACCCTCTGTCTCTCATGACTAAGCCAGTTCTGTATCTATCTTGCCACCTCACCCCATACCATGTGATTTCCCCTTTTTATACCAGTCTCACATGGGTGACCTTGTCAAAGGCTTTACTGAAGTCTATTTAGACAACATCAACTATTTTTCCCTCATCAATCAAATTTTCCACCTCCTCCAAAAACTCAATCAAGTTAGTGAGACATGGCCTTGCCCACACAAAACCATGCTTTCTATCGCTAGTAAGTCCATTTGCTTCTGAATGCAGGAAGATCTTGACCCTGAGAATTTTTTCCAACAATTTCCCTACTACCGATGTGAGACTCACAGGCCTATAATTTCCAGGATTATCCCAACAACACTTCTTAAACAATGGGATATCACTGGCTATTTTTCAATCCTCTGGGACCTCACCTGTGGCTAAACAGGATACAAAGATGTCTCTCAATGCTCTAGACATTTGTTCTGTTGCCTCCCTCAATATTCTGGGGACTTATCTACCCTAATACTTTTTAAGACATACAACACCTGTTCCTTTTTAATAGCAACTTGGCTTAGAAACTTGACATTTCCTTCCCTGAGGTCATCCTCTACCAATTCCTTCTCTTTGGTGAATACTGACACAAAGTATTCACTTAGGACCTCTTCTGGCTCCACACATAGATTCCCTCCTTTGTCCTTGAGTGGGCCGACCCTTTTCTTGGCCACCCTCTTGTTTTTTATATATGTTTCAGGAGCCTTGGGATTCTCCTTAATCCTGTTTGCTAACGACTTTTCATGACCCTTTTTAGCCTATCTGTTTAAGTTCTTTCCTACTTTCCTTATGTACTTCAAGGGCTTCATCAGTTCCCATCCTCCTAGACGTTATGTATGCTTCCTTTTTCTTTCTGACCAAGGTCATTACATTCCTGGTCATCCAAGGTTCACATAAATTTGCTATACCTATTCTTCATTTTCGCAAAAACTCGCTCCTGAACTCTTATCAACTGCCATTTAAAATAGTCCCACATGTCCGATGTAGATTTCCCTTCAAACAGCTGCTTTCAATCAAAATTCTCCACTTCCTGCCTAATATTGTTGTAGTTCACCTTCCCCCGAAGACTGCCGTTATCCCTATCTATGAGTATCTTAAAACTCATGGTATTATGGTCATTACTACCAAAATGCTCCCCCTCTGAAACTTCACTCACCTGGCCGGGCTCATTTTCCAAAACCTTATCCAGTATAACCCCTTTCTTGGTTGGACTGTTTACATATTGTGTCAGGAATCCCTCCTGAATGGTCCTTACAAATTATGCCCCATCTAAGCTCCTAATACGTAGTGAGTCCCAGTCAACACAGGGAAGGTTAAAATCATCCACCACAACAACGCTGCTGTTTTGACATCTTTCCAAAATATGTCCACATATTCTCTCCTCTATCTCCCACTGGCTGTTGGGCGACGAGCATTGTGATTTCACCTTTCCTTTTCCTGAGTTCTACCCATATTGCCTCATTGCACAAGTCCTCTGACGTACCCTCCCTCAGTACAGCTGGAGATATTCCTTTACAAGTAACGCAACTCCCCCATCCCTTTTACCTCCCTTTCTATAACAACTGAAACATCTAAATCCTTGGACATTCAGCTTCCAGTCCTTAGTTCTCAGTTATGTTTGTCTTGGTTTCTACCTCTCCCTGAGTTTCTGCATCTGCAAGTGGTGAGGACAGCAGAAAGTGGGATACAGAGAAATTAAATGAGTGGTTAAAACTTGGCAGTTGAAATATAATGTGGAAAAAAACTCAGGCTGTTCGCTTTCGCAGAAAGAACAGATGAGATGAATATTATTTAAACGGAGAAAGATTGCAGAAATCTGCAGCACAGAGAGATTTCAGAGTCCTCAGGGTAAAACACAAAAAGCTAGCATCCAGATTCAGCAGGTATTAGGTAAGGCAAAAGGAATGTTGACCTTTATCTTCAAAGAAATAGAGTATAAAAAGCAAATTCTTGCTATAAGTATATAAGGCACGAATTAGAATATGTGAACAATTTTGGTCCCTTTATCTGAGGGAAGGTTTTCTGGCATTGGAGGCAATCCAGAAAAAAAATCACAAGATTGATTCTGAATATGGAGGTATTTTCTTTTGAGAAGCAGCTAAATAGGTTGAGCCTGTACTAACTAGAGCTTAGCAGAACAAAAGGAAAACATTGAAACATATAAGGTTCTTAAAGGGCTTGACAAGGAAGATGTTGAGAGATTGTTTACCCTTTTGGGAGAATCATAGGCCAGAGGGCATAATCTCAGAATAAGGGGTCACCCAGTTAGGATAGAGATGAGGAGGAATTTCTTTTCTCAGTAGTGGAATTCTTTACCACAGAGGACGGTAGAAGTTGGATTCTTAAGTATATTCAAGGCTGAGACAGACAAATGCTTAATCTGTAAAGGAATCAAGAGTTCTGGAGAAAAGGCGAGAAAATAGACTTGAGAATTATCATACCATAATCTTACTGAATGGTGAAGCAGCCGTGATGCACCAAATTGCCTAATTCTGCTCCTATATCTTACAGTCTAATCTAATTTTCCAACCTCAACAATATTATTTAATAGGACAAATTAAACACTCATTTTGTAACTATCTCATCAAATACCGTGTGACAAAAAATATAAACAAAAATATAAACAGTCATTAACCTAATCATTCTGTAATTAGACAAAGAATGTATCCATCCACCAATTTTATCATTTTTAGATTTCATAAATATGATAAACTTGTGGGCAAAGGCAACGCATGGTACAATTTTGAAGCATAGAGACAGAAAGCTCTTGGTTGAAAAGTCATTTGTGCTTAGTTGTGGCTGATGAGGAGCTGTCAGATGGACAGAATGAGAAAAGACAAGATAGCCATGATTCCTCTTCTAAGTGGCTATGAAATAAATTTGGTGCTGTGTAAAAACAGGTGCGAAAAACTGTAGCCTGTCAAAAGTAATAATTTTTGCTTTTATTCCATGTTCCATTTTCTTCCCCCTTTTGTATAAGGAGAGGTTGGGTTGACTGGGCTTATATTCGCTACAATTTAGAAGAATGAGAGGATCAGCCATGATCATATTGAATTGCGGAGCAGACTCATTGGGCCAAATGTTTTATTCATTCATGGGATGCAGGCATCACTGATTAGGACAGCATTTACTGCCCATCCCTAATTGCTCTGGTGAGGGTGAGTGGTGAACTGCCTAAAAACAGGATGCTGTTATCAATTTCTCACAAACTAACCTGAATGAGCAGAGAACAAAATTTTAACTTTGGTGTGAATTAAACAAACAATCTGAAAGAAACCTGAAACTGAAGTGAATGCAACAACAATAGATCTCAATTTAAAATCAGATAGAACATTAAGCATATTTCTGACGGTTGTGCAGCTAAGGATGCTGTGCTCCATTGCTTTGGTGGTGAAGACATTGAACTGATGGTCCTATGCACAGAATTAAGAGTATCGAACATAAAACAGTACAGCACAGTACAGGCCCTTTGGCCCACGATGTTGTGCTGACCTATTATCCTACTCTAAGATCAAACGACCCTGCATACCCTACATTTTACTATGATCCATGTGCCTATCCAAGAGTCACTTAAATGTCCATGATGTATCTGACTCCACTACCACCGCTGGCAGTGCATTCCAAGCACCCACCATTCCCTATGTAAAGAACCTACCTCTCCCCTATACCTTCCTCCAATCACCTTAAAATTATGCTCCCTCGTAATAGTCATTTCTGCCCTGGGAAAAAGTCTCTGGCTATCCACTCTATCTATGCCTCTCATCATCTTGTACACCTCTATCAAGTCACCTCTCATCTTTCTTTGCTCCTCATAAGACCTGCCCTCCAGTCCAGGTAGCATCTGGTAAATCTCCTCTGCACCCTCTCTAAAGCTTCCACATCCTTCCTATAATGAGGCGACCAGAAATGAACACAATATTCCAAGTGTGGTCTAACCATGGTTTTATAGAGCTGCAGCATAACCTCATGGCTCTTAAACTCAATTCCCCTACCAATGAAAGCTAACACACCATACACCTTCTTTACAACCCTATCAACTTGAGTGGCAACTTTGAGGGATTTGTGGACGTGAACCCCAAGATCCCTCTGTTCCTCCACAATGCCAAGAATCCTGCCATTAGCCCTGTATTCAAATTCAACCTTCCAAAATGAATCACTTCACACTTTTCCAGGTTGAATTCCATCTGCCACTTCTTTGCCCAGCTCTGCATCCTGCCAATGTCCCGTTGCAACCTACAACAGCCCTCCACAGTATTCATAACTCCACCAACCTTTGTGTCATCGGCAAACTTACTAACCCACCATTCCACTTCCTCATCCAAGTCATTTATAAAGATCACAAAGAGCAGAGGTCCCAGAACAGATCCCTGCGGAACACCACTGGTCACCGAGCTCCAGGCTGAATACTTACCATCTACTACCTCCCTCTGTCTTCTATTGGACTGCCAATTCTACATCCAGACAGCCAAATTTCCCTGGATCCCATGCCTCCTTACTTTCTGAATGAGCCTACCAAGGGGAACCTTATCAAATGCCTTACTAAAAGCCATATACACCACATCTACTGCTCCACCTTCATCAATGTGTTTTCTCACATCTTGAAGGAATTCAATAAGGCTTGTGACGCATGACCTGCCCCTCACAAAGCCATGCTATTTCTAATCAAACTGTGCTTTTCCAATAATCATAAATACTATCTCTCAGAATCTTCTCCAATAATTTGCTCACCACAAAAGTAAGACTGACTGGTCTGTAATTCCCAGGATTATCCCTATTTCCATTCTTGAACAAGGGAATAACACTTGCCACCCTCCAATCATCTGGTACTACTCCAGTGGTCAGTGAGGACACACATATCATCGCCAAAGGCGCAGTGATTTCTTCCCTTGCTTCCCATGCTACCCTGGGTATATCCCATCTGGCCCAGGGACTTATCTATCCTCATGTTTTTCAAAATTTCTAGCACATCCTCTTTCTTAACATCAACCTGTTCGAGCATATCAGCCTGTTTCACGCTGTCCTCACAAACTACAAGGTCCCTCTCACTGGTGAATACTGAAGCAAAGTATTCATTAAGGTCCTCCCCTACTTCCTCCTACTCTAGGCACAAGTTCCCTCCACTATATTAAGGAAGTTGAAGTCACCCATGACAACAACCTATTACTTCTACACCTTTCCAAAATCTGCCTCCCAATCTGTTCCTCAGTGTCTCTGTTGCTATTGGGGGTTCTATGGAAAACTCCCAATAAAGTGACTGCTCCTTTCCTGTTTCTGACTTCCACCCATACTAATTCAGTAGACAAACCGTCCTCGACGACCCCCTTTCCGCAGCTGTGATACCATCCCTAATTAGCAATGCCACTCCCCCACCTCTTTTACCTCCCTCCTTATTTCTTTTGAAATATCTGAATCCCGGAACATCCAACAGCCATTCTTGCCCCTGTCTTATCCAAGTCTCCGAAATGGCCGCAACATCGTAGCTCCAAGTATTGATCCATGCTCTAGGTTTGTCACCCTTATTCCTGAAACTTCTTGCGTTAAAATAGACACACTTCAGGCCGTCGCACTGATTGCAACTTTGCCCTATCAACTGTTTATCCTTCCTCACAGACACTCTGCATGCTGTATCTGCTTGTACACCAGCTACCTCATCTCTGATCCCTCACTTCGGTTCTCATCCCCCTGCCAAACTAGTTTAAATTAATTAAGACATCTTAAATCTCCAAACAGATAGAAATTAACGGGCCTATTCAGGCTTCTGCCACAAACGAAAACAAGTCTCCAAATGATCCAGCACAAGGTCATTAGAAAGCCAAGCATGTAACCAAAACCTTTGTCTGTGTCCAACCTATATCTACAGCATTATTACACAAAAAAATGTCTGCCCCAAATGAGATTTGCTGAACTCAAACAACTTGTTATTCACAACTGTTTTCATGAAGTACAATTTATTGTAATTCAGTTGGACAGGCTTCATTATTTAAAAATACACAACTGTTTGGTAGACAGAACTTGAGTATTGTGTAGTAAACAGTATTGATCTTTTCATTCTTTATTCTTATGGATTTGTAACAATCATATATTAATGCAGGACTTAAAAAGGGAAGATCTGTGTAACCTTACTGACCCCACCATCTCCTAACTTCAATGTTGTACCATATTTTCTGTAACTACTATGTCTATTTGTTTTCTTCAGGGTAATGTAGTTCCTGAATACAGGAATGTGTCACCCAAGATACTTTATTTACTACAAGCTCTTACTGTGCAAATCTGAATAGGTACAGCATTTGTTTCTGATAAACATGAATTCAGAGCGCCATCGACAACACCCACCAGTTAATACTCCAAGAAATTGTTGCATTAGAAGCAGAATTATTATTAATAATGTTTCATTCAACCATTGCAAAAGTGTCTGCAACAATTGAAAATTTAATTAACCTTCTTGAGATGAAGAATCAAATTCTTCAAACTTTGCTCAGTAATTTCCTGCAGCACATAGAAAAGTCTGCAGAATGAAGTATTACATTTTATAATTGAATAATTATAAAATGAAATCTAAAAAAAAGTTCAGTTTTAAAACCAAATTGTTCAAGCTCTAATAGTCAACTACAGTGTTCACGTGATAACTGAAGTTGAAGCAGTAGTTCCCTGTATTGCTCTGTAAGCTTTCATCGCAGATATTCCCTCCTTCACAAACAGCAATAAACACGGGCTATCCAAAGTCAACAAAATAGCCTCTAATGTGGCATTAAAAAATATATATTGCACATAAATGACAAGGTGGGCCAAACTTGCAGCATCCACCTTCCAGTATCAGTTCCTGAAGCAACTAAGTTCAAGCCAAAAGCAGAATCAGATTCTTTGATATACAAAGCAAACAAAAGAACTTACAAGAGGGCACAAATTCATTAGAGCATAGTTCGTGGTGATGTTCATTAGAGATGGCAAGAAATCTCTGAAGAACAAAATAAGAGGAAGTACAAATTATGCACCGAGACCATTTTCCTACATCTTCAGTTTCAGCTTATCAAACAGAACAATCTGTCCAATCCACTCTCTTTCCTGCATTAAGACCAGAGCTATACAGAGTTCTGTTTGTGTTACAATTTAGCTAATTCAATACAGGACACTCAGTTTGTTCTTAATAACATAGACCAGATGACAGTAGTTCATGAAACATATATATTATTAATACAGGTCTGTCAACTATCTAGTAGGTCATAATGGCCCACAGAAATCCATCAACTAACTAGACTCAGCTGGAACACACTGTACTATCTAACAAGTGTTATGAATTTACTATCTTGCATTTTCACATCCTCAGCAACTATCAATATTTTATACTATACAAAGTAAATGTATAATTTAGTGTAATCTTAAAAGGTTGGTATATGGTTTAACCATTGGGTCTTGCATGTTTGCTTATAAATTCTTAAACTTAGAAGATTAAGAATCATAGAATACCTACTGTGTGAAAGCAGACCATTTGGCCCATCGAGTCCACACCAATTCTCCAAAGAGTATTCCACTCAGACCCACACCCCTACCCTATCCCGGTAACCCTGCATTTCCCGTGGCTAATCCACCTAGCCTGCACATCCCTGGACACTTTGGGCAATTTATTATGGCCAGTCCACCTAACCTGCACATCTTTGGACGGTGGCAGGAAACCAGATCATATGGAGAAAACCCATGCAGACATAAAAAGAATGTGCAAACTCCACACAGAAAGTCACCCCAGGGTGAAATCGAACCCAGGTCCCCGGCACTGTGAGGCAGCAATGCTAACCACTGAGCCACCATGCCGACCCCGTCAGGTCGTCAGGGCTTTTCTATAGGAAACAAGATCTGAACAACATCCAGGACTAATAAATAGCAAGTAACATTCACTTCACACAACTGCCAGACAATGACCATTTTCAACAAAAAGAATCTGTCACCCCTTGACTTTCAATGGTATTACCAGCACTGAATCTTCCATCATCAACAACCATGGCTCGGTCAAAGACTAGGAATTCTATAGCGAGTAACTCACTCCTTCCAAATAACACAAGTCAACAGTGTGATGGAATACCCTCCAATTGCCTGGATACATGCAGGTCTATTATCATGAAAGAAACCTGACACCATTCAGGACAAAGTGAACCATTTGAATGGCACCCATTCACCACCTTCAATATTGATGCACAGCAGCAACAGTATCACCTACAGAATGCAATGCAGTAACCCACTAAGACTCCTTCAATAGCACTTTACAGACCACCTAGGAAGACAATGGAAGCAGTTGGATGGTATAACCACCACTTGCAAGTTCTCTCCAAGACACACAGCATGCAGACTTGCAACTGGGATACCTCCACTATTGCTGGGTCAAAACTCTGAAACACCCTTCTCAATATTATTGCGTACATCATTACACCCAAAAAATGCTGTAATTCAAACAAGCTATTCACCATCATCTTCGCCAGGGCAATTAAGGATGAGGAGTGGGCAATCAATCCTGCCCTAGTCAACAACACATCCAATGAAAAAATTAAAGAAAACAATTAGTATCAAGATACAGTCATTTTTTATTCCAGAATTAGGCTCATTAGAAACTGATCTGTAACCATGTTAGCTCATTTCACATCTAACACTTTCAATGGCAGTCCGGAAAATTTCGGCTCCAGAGATGAAAAGACCTGGTGATACAAAATTATACTTAACAATGTAACACTCACCTATGACTGGTTCATTATTCCTATGTAACACATTTTCGCAGTGCTCCGCCATGTTCCAATCCCTTAAATCATTTCCCAGAAGCCTCTCCAAACCCCAAGAACAGTGATCTGGACTTGTTCACATGCATCTTTCACAATTGCACCACCACTCCAATCTTTTCAATGGCTCACAAAAAAAAAGACCAATCCAAATATTCAGTGATCTTGGATAAGTTGCTAATTTTTCCAGTTAAACATTCAGCAGATTAAAGTATCATCGTAGCCTCCACAAGCAAGTTCCAAACAATAACCAAAGGAACTGCGGATGCTGGAAATCAAAACAAAAAGAAATTGCTGTAAAAGCTCTGTGAGTCTGGCAGCATCTGTGGAGAGAAATCAGAGTTAACATCTTGGGTCCAATGACCCTTCCTCCTTGGAGGTCTGAGGAAAGTCACTGAACCCAAAACGTCAACTCAGAGTTAACGTTGTGGGTTCAGTGACCTTCCCTCAGAACTCCAAGGACAAAGGGTCATTGGACCCAAGACGTTAACTCTGTTTTCTCTCCACATATGCTGCCAGACCTGCTAAGCTTTTCTAGCAATTTCTGTTTTTGTTTCCAATTGTTTCTAACCAACTCAACAGCCAGCATTTCAGGCTGCACCTAATTTTACATCTTGCCCTTGTACTCAATCTAAGTTTAGCTTCTGATTCCATTCACACCCCCTAACAGACTGCCTACTTCCAGCTGAACAACACTACCATGGTTGCTCCTTTCTCAGTAAACCTGCTGCTGAAACCCTCATGCATTACTTTGTCACCTTAATATTCAACTATTTCAATATTCTCCAGGCTAACCTTTCATTCTTCACTCTATAAACTACAGCTCATCCAAAACTCCAGTATACAAATTGTATCCTACACTCAATCTCATTCACCAATCATTTTTTAAGTTCCACAACACCTCCAATTCATTATTCTCATCCTTGAGTTAAGTAAGAACGTGAGTACTAGGAGTATCGGTAGGCAATTCAGTCCGAGTTGGCAATTCTGTCCCTTGAGCCTGCTCCGCCATTCAATACGATCACAGCTGATCTCACCTCAGCCTCAAGTCCACTTTCCTGCCCACTCTCCATAATGCTTCTGTAGTGATTGTAATGAGGCCAGCCTTGAGGACCTCACAGAATACAAGTTCCCTGAATGGGGCTGTTAATTTGGTCCAATCAGGGAGCTCTGACTGACAGATATAAACAGGAGTTTTAGAGATTCTGTTCATTCTGAGAGCTGGCTCTGAGAGAGGTGGATCATTGCCAAAGACTCTCCACATGTAAATAAAGGGTGACTAAGTGACCCGATACTGCCATTTGTGGAGTTATTTCACCTTCAATCCAATACTAATCAAAACTGTCTATCTCCTCCTTAAATTTGCTCAGTGTCCCAACAGTCACTGCACACTGAGGTAGGGAATTCAACAGATTGGCAACCTTTAGATAATTACAGGTAGTTCTGCTATAATGTGCATTTCGTTAATGCGAACTGGCTGTAATGCAATTGATGAATAGTGGACGATGTTTGGATAACGCAAACTTTCTGCTGTACAGGTATAGTGATTTTTTTATAGTGATTTCCCTATAATGCAATTTCTATGGCAATTTTCTATAACGTGGGGTCACACAAGAATGCGTTATAGGAGAACTACCTGTAATTGCTCCTCACTTCTGTTTTAAATCTGCTAGACCTTCTTCTCAACTTCTGATTCTAGATTGCCTTACAAGAGGAAACATCATCTCTATATCTGCTTTGTCAATCCCCTTTAGCATCTTATATACCTCGATTTGTTCTCCTCTCATCTTCTTGCAAGTATAAGATTAAACTGCTCACAGTCTACCCACAACACAAGCCTTGGTGAACCTTCTCTGCCATTTTGCGCCATGGTGGCAGCATGGGAGTAATCACCAGTAACTGTTTATAGAATTATACTCACTGAAAATTAGACAGTCCTGGATCATAAAGCATTCAGACAGCAAGTTTATATGAGTACAGATCTCCAAATGAAGTAAACTGCTTAATCTCTCTTCATAAGAAAAACCCCTCATCTGTGGAATCAATCTCATGAATCTCCTCTGAACTGCTTCCAATGCAGCTAAATCCCTCTTCAAGTAAGGGCACCAAAACTGCGCACAATACTCCAGGTGCAATCTCATTAATGTCTTGTAATGTTGTGGTAATACTTATCTATGTTTTTTACACTATTCCTTTAGCGATAAATGCCAAAATTCCATTTGCTTTCCTTATCAAATGCTTTACCTGAGCATGAGCTTTCTGCAATTCATGCATGAGGACACCCAATCCCTTAGCACTGAGAACTCCAACATTTCTCTGCATTTACATAATAAGTTGCAATTCTGTTCTTCTGAATAAAATAGATAACCTCACACTTATTCATATTAAGCTCCATCTGCCAAATTTTGACTCATTCTCTTAACCTATTCATATCCATCTATGTACTTCTTTATTGCAACTTACTTTCCCACCTATTTTAGTAGTTTGCAAATTTGGCTACAGTACCATCTATCCCTGCATCCAAATCAGTAATAGAGATTGTAAATAGTTGGAGCCCAAGCATTAAAACCTGTGGCACTCCACTAGTTATACTTTGCCAGTCAGAAAAAGACACATTTATCCTGACTCTCTGCTTTAAAAATCACCACTCCTTCCCACCTATTTAAATTTCTCACAATCCTATCACTGCCATCTCCTTCAGCAAACTTCTTACTACTGTCTGTTCTTTCAAATCTGGCCTCTTCTGCAACATTCCCATATGAAAACAGGAATCAACTATTTCAAACCAAATACAACTCTGTTAAAAATACATTAGTTAGCCCGGTTATCAAGTTAGTACTATCAATAAGTCTTCATTGGGATAAGTCAATACCCAAAATCTCAGAAAATAAAAATAATTAATGTTCCTATAATCAATCCAAGTTCATTTGAACCCACAGTAAAAATGTAAAATGCAACACACTTCCAGTAAATGTCAGCTTAAAGTAGAATTGTTTATATTTTTGAACAAATCTAGTGTCCTATATCACAGAGCACAATGTATCATAATTATAAAAATAATTTGAATATATTCAAATACAGTTAACTACTGCAATATTGAAGCAATGAAGGAAGCAAATGCTGTTCAAATCCATTATTAAAACTGACCATTAAATTCTTAGTAGCTATACCTAAATGACTTACTGAAAAGATTGCTTGCACCATAAAGTCAGTAGCACAAATGTAGAATCTGTAATCGATCAACTTATTTCTCTGTCAGTATTCTTTATATCATAAGAGAAAAACACTTCTTACCTGTGAACTAACTTTACATTGTTTGCTTTGTATATCCCGAAAAAAATATTTTAACAGCAGTTATTATTCTTATTTACAATTTTTAGTAAAATGACAACAGATACCACTTAGCCCTCTGGGAAGAAAAATAACTGAAAGTTTGGTTAGTAACTTTGATTAGTAAACATATTTTGCATTTTGTCCAAAAGCTATATGAAATAAATTAATAAAATCATAAGTATCAATTGTCTTTCTTGATATAAATGAAATGTTTTAGACCTTAATTTAAAATTTCTGTAATTTAAAGAACTATTGAGCGAATACAGTTTACACTTCGTGTGCCTTCATGGCATATGACATAAGATCTGATTACCTTCACCATTATTTGGATAACTGCTCAATTGGGATATGTACGAGATAACTGGTTCACGTGACAAAAGTATTAACCCTAGGGCTATGGCAGTCTATGACACAGGTTCAATTTCAGAGTGGGGTGCATTGAACTTTGTGATCAACATCCTCCAAATAATTTGAATAAGCTGTTACCACACAGAAAAGGCTTAACCTATAGCACATTTGGATTGGGAAATGCAAAATTTGGAGAAGTGATAACTCTAAAAGTGCTGAAGCTGACCATAAATGTAAAGTTATGGTGATGACAAGAAAGTGGACCAATAACTCTAAATGGGAAGCAACACTTCCTTAGATAAAATAAGAGATAGACAAGGAGTAGAACTTTTTCTTCAATAATGTAAATAATAATGAATACTGACTGAGGAAATAAAGTTTTTATTGCAGCTTTTACATTTTATTGAACAAAATTATGTATGAATTAGCTTTACTATCCTATGTACTCAAATGAGTGTAGTGAAAAGATTATAAGTCACCACTTACAGTGCCATCTTAGGTACAAAGGTATCTAGTTACAGCTTCTTCAGTTACAGATTAGTCACCAACACACGACACCATTTATGGTAAAGAGTACCTAGGTACAATCCTTAGTTACAGAAAGGAGAAATGAAGAAAAAAGGTTACAGTACAGCTATACACAGTATAACCATATGTCAGAAAAACAAGAAGTAAGTTAAAAAGACAAACATCACAGTCTCTCTCCAAGGGCTTTCCACAGAAGACCAGACTAGCTCCGGGCTGCTGGCATCCCCGCTCCGGACTACCATGGCATCCCCGCTCCGGACTACCAACCGCCGACCCCGTTTTGGGGTCTAGGTGTCCAAGGCCAAGAGTCCGAGAAAGTAGAAGAGGAGAAGAAAACCACAGAGGGGAGGAAAACAGGGAGTTAAAAAGGAAAAAGAACAGGCGGAGCAGACAAACTCTGACTAAAGTGTCCTACACCATGCAATCTTACTGGAATGATGGAATGCTTTAATAAAACAACATGCTACTAATTTTACATTTAATCAAAGAATTTTATGGTGCAGGAGCAAGTCATTCCTGGGATATGGGCGTCATATGAATTTCGGCCCATCATGTCTGCAGCTGCTTTCTGAGCATTTTGACTTAGCGGCAAACTCTTGCTAGTTCTGTATAATCCTTAGCATTATTTGAATGGAGACAATTATTTAATGCCCTCTTGAATGTATCAATCTGACTGTATGCCTGCACCACACTACCAGTTAATGCATTCCAGATGCTAACTGTTCACTGTATGATGAAGTTTTTCACACATCACATTTGCTTCTTTGGCAAAACATTTTAAATCTGTGCCCTCTGATTCTCGATCCTCTTACAAGGGGGAACAATCTACTCTGTCCCGATCCCTCATGATTTTGAAAAGCTCCATCAAAGCTTCCATCAACACTCACCCTTCCAAGGAATACAGTCAATTTAGTTTTCCAGTATATTGTTTTAGTGGCCCTATTTGTGGATGAAGACATTCTCCAGCAAAATCATAAGTCCCAAATTCACTCATTCATTCATTGTATCTAAGCTGCACAATACTTTTCAAAGTGCAGCCAACAGCTGTGACATTGGAAAAGGTGCTCAGACTTAATGGCCTCTTTCTACACTGTAGGGATTCTATGATTTCATATGTGCATAAGGCATTATAACTATAAGAGCATAAAGCGTAGGAATCTGGAACGAAGAGTATAATGATGACTATGAAACAACTGCCAACTATTGAAAAAACACCATCTGGTTCACTAATGTTCTTTACGGAAGGAAACTACTGACCTTACCTGGTCAGGCCTACATGTGACTCCAGACCCACAGCAACTCCTAACTGACCTCTGGGAAATTAGGAATAAGCAACAAATGCTGGCCTAGCCAGTGACACCCATACCCCATGAATGATTTTTTTAAAAAAGAGGCAGAAGTAGGTTATTCGGCCCACTGAGTCTTCTCCACACTCAATGGGATCATAGCTAATCTGATAATCCTCAACTCCACTTCTGTGTCTTTACCCCGTAACCCTCAATTCCCACTGGTTAAAAATCTGTTTGTCTCAGCTTTTAATATACTGAATGACCCAGGCTTTACAGACCTCTGCAGCAAAGAATTCCACAGATTCACTAACATCTGAGAGACGAATTTCCTCCTCATCTGTGTCTTAAATAGGCAACTCTTTATTCTGAGATCATACACTCTGGTCCTTTATTCTCCCACATGGGGAAACAACCTTTCTGAATCTAACCTGTCAAGCCCCATAAATATCTTCTTTGTTTCAATAACATTGTCTCTCATTCATCTAAACTCAAATGAGTACAAGCTCAAACTACTCATCTTCTCCTCACAAGAAAATCCCTTCATACTGGAACAAATCTGGTGAACCTTCTCTGGACTGCCTCTAATACCAGTATACCTTAGATAAGGGGACCAAAACTGGTCACAGTCTTCTAGGTGTGGTCTGACTAGTCCTTTTTATAGTTTTGACAGGGCTTCCCTATTTTTATACTCCATTCTCTTTGAAATATAGGCCAACAGTCCATTTGCCCTCCCAACTACCTAATGAACTTGGATGCTAGCGATTTCAACTACGAATATTATTTCCAAATATGGTCTGAAGGAATACCTGAGATCTAATAAATTATGGAATATGTGATGGATACAGTAATTAAGACTTAATTGCATTTGATTTGACTGTATTAATACAGGGAGCTAATATTCTATGAGGTGAGTATCTTATAAAGTGTGATTAACTTAAATAAGGCTCTCACATAAGTATGGACTTGAATTCCATTTAACCACAGTCATCTTCTGGTGTATAACTCAAGGCTCCCCAAATCCCTTTGTTCAGCACCTTTCTGCACTCTTTCGCCATTTAAATAATACTCAGGTCTTATATTCTTCCAACCAATGAGCATAAACTCACATTTTCCAACATATCTTCCATCTGCCAAGTTTCTGCGCATTCACTTAACTTGTCTATGTCCCTCTTTGGACTCTCTATGCCATCTTGGTAGGTTAGCTTTCAAAGCAAGAGGATTCAGTATAAAAACAGGAGCGTTTTGCTGCAATTGTACAGCAACTTGGTGAGACCACACCTGAAGTAATGTGTGCAGTTTTGGTTTCGTTAGCTGGGAACCAATGTTCTGGCTATGGAGGGAGTGTGACAAAGATTTGTCATCTGATTCCTGGGGTGGCAGAACTGACATATGAACAGAAACTGGATTGGTTATGACGGTATTCACTGGAGTTTAAAAGAATGAGGGGAGGCAATGGCTAAACTACTAATCCAGAAACTGAACAAATGTTCTGGGAGCCCAGGTTCAAATCCCACCATGGCAGATGTTGGAATCTGAATTCAATAAAGCATCTGGAATTAAAAGTTTATTAATCACGAATCCATTGTTGATTGTCAGGGAAAACTCATCTGGTTCACTAATCTGGTTCAGTTCTGAGGAAGGGTCACCGGACCCAAAACGTTAACTCTGTTTTCTCCTCCACAGATGCTGCCAGACCTGCTGAGCTTTTCCAGCAACTTTGTTTTTGTTCCTGATTTAAAGCATCCGCAGTTCTTTTGGTTTTTATTTGGTTCACTAATGTCCTTTAGGAAAGGAAATCTGTCATCTTTACCTGGTCTGACCTACATGTGACTCCAGACCCACAGCAATGTGGTTGACTCTTAAATGCCCTTTGGGCAATGAGGGACGGGCAATAAACACTGGCCTAGCCAGCGGCATCCTTATCCCATGAGGGAATAACAAAAATCTAAGTAACCTATAAAATTGCAACAGGACTATACAGGGTAAAAACAGGAAGGATGTTCGAGATGGCTGTGGAGTCCAGAACTAGGGGTCAACAGTCAGCATATGCTGTAGGCCGTTTAAGACTGAGTTGACAAGAAATTTTTCTACCCGGACAACGGTGATTATGTTGAATTCTCTGCCACAGAGAGCAGTTGAGGCCAAAACATTGCATGTTTTCAAGAAGGAGTTAGATATAGTCCCTAGAGCTAAAGAGATCAAAGCAGGGGAGAGAACAGAACAGGGTAATGAGTCAGATGATCAGCCATTATCTTATTGAATGGTGCAGCACATTTGCAGGGCTGAATAGCCTATTCTTGCTTCTATGTTCTATGCTTCTATTTCCGCTACTTGCCTTCACGTCTACATTTTTCGTCATCTGCAAACTTGGCACTAATACATTTACTTTCCCTAATAAAGTCATTAGTATATATAAATAATAAATAATATTTATATATTAATATATAATGAATAATTGTGGCCCCAGTACTGGGCCCTATGGCACTCCAGTAGTTATAGGTAGCCATCCTGAATATCACTACCTCTTCCCCAGCCCTCACTTATGACAACTCTCTGTCTTCTACTAGCTAGCTAATCTAAATCAAATTCTTATTAAGCACAAAAACAGAAATTGCTGGAAAGGCTCAACAGGTCTGACAGCACCTGCGAAGAGAAATCAGAGTAAACATTTCAGGTCCAGTGAACCTTCCTCATTTCTCTTCACAGATGTTGCCAGACCTGCTCAGCTTTTCCACAATTTCTATTTTTGTTTCTGATTTACAGCATCGGTAGTTCTTTCAGTTTTTATTTCTTATTAAGTAGCCTTATGTATGGTACCTTATCAAATGCCTTTTGTAAATTCAAATATATTACATCTACTGGTTCCCTTTTATCTATCCTGCTTGGGATGGCAAAGGGCCAATCGGAGAACAAGAAATAAATTTACACAAGGAGGCAGGGCACAGCTGAGGTGTTAATGAATATCTTGCATCTGTGTTTGCAAAATGAAGATGCTGCCCAGTCCATGGTGACAGAGGAGGAAAGTCAGTCACTAGAAGGGTTCAAAATTAATAAGGAAGAAGTCTTAGTGTTGGAATTTAAAATTTGACAACCCATCATGAACAGATGAGGTACATCCAAGGACCTTGAAGGAAGTGAGGGTAAAAATTGCAGGGGCACTGGCTATAATCCCTCCTGGACTCAGGGGAGGTGCCAGAAGACTGGAAAATGAAAAAGCCTACAGCCTTACACTGGAGACATCTCCTACAAAGTCATACAAAGTCATTCCTCCTATCTATTCCTCAAACTCTCTTTCCCACCCCTACCACATTCACTCCTAATCAGATTGTGTTGATACGTTGAGACACAAGTCCAGCCTCTATTAGCTCCTCTTTTATTTCAAGGAGTGCCTGCACTCCCAATAGTGTCCACTATGCTGGGACTATTGAGCTGCTAGCCTATCAAATTAACAGGACTTGCTTTCAGCTGGAGCAGGAGTCTTTCCCTTATCTAACTAATGCCCTCCTAAGCATTAAGTAGCTGCAGGGCAACCAGTTTCAACAGGGATGGACTCTTTGGGTGTCAGGATGTTAAACACTCCCATCCAGGTAAATGGAAGTAACAAGAGGTTAGATCTGCAACTGTAGTGGATTCAATCAAGGTCTTTAAAAGGGAATTAGTTAACTATGTAAAACAAGAAATGTACTGGGTTATAGGAAAAGGTGTGTTAGTAGAAATAGGTGAGTAGGAGTAGGTGAGTTGCTTTTGCAGACAGCACAGACACAAGAGATTTAATGATCTCCTCGGTGCTGTACCCATTCAATGAAGGGCTAGGAATATAAATGCCACTAACTTTGGCACCCACCATAAATTCCACATCCAAATGGAATTTAGGGGGAGGCGATGGCCTAGTAGTATTATATCTGGACTGTTAATCCAGGTAATGTTCTGGAGACCTGGGGTCAAACACATCACAATAAAAAAATCTGGAATTAAAAGTCCAATGATGACCATGAATTCATTGTCGATTGTCAAGAAAAAACCATCTGGTTTATGAACGTCCTTTAGGGAAGGAAACTTCCTTCCTTTCCTGGTCTGGCCTACATGCGACTCCAGACCGACATCAATGTGGTTGACTCTTAACTGCCCTCTGGGCTTTTTGGGGATGGGCAATAAATGCTGCCTAGCCAGTGACACCCTCATCCCATCAATGAATAAAAAAAATCACAAACTTGAAAATCTTGTCTAACAAATCTTCTCAGCCTTAGCCAATCTGCAAATGACCTCAACTTCCTGGTTGAGCCTGAGTTGAGCTTCCAATCCCACATTTTCTCTAAAGTTGTCATTTTTTTAAAATTCATTCCTGGGATGTGGGTGTCACTGGCTGGCCAGTGCTTATTGCCCATTCATAGATACTTTTGACGAGGTGGTGGTGAGCTGCCTCTTGAATCACTGCAGTCCAACTATTCTGGTTTGACCCACAATGACATTCGGGAGAGAATTTCAGGATTTTGACCCAACAGGACAGTGAAGGAACAGTGATATATTTGTCAGTTCAGGATGGTGAGTGGCTTGGAGAGGAACTGGCTGATGGTGGTGCTCCATATGTTGGTTGCCCTTGACCTTCTAGATGGAAGTGGTCATGGCTTTGGAAGGTTCTGTCTGAAGGTCTTTGGTGAATTTTGTAATAATATTAGGATACAATATTAGGATAACATTACCTAATCCTGCCCAAAAACTACTGAAAGCCTCACTACAAATGCAATTTCTTTTATCTATCATTTTACACATATTTTGGATTCGTTCAAATCAATCAAAGCTGAAGAATTCTCCCTGAAAGCTATTTTCAGACTTTAAACCTGGAGCCTCACTAAGTATCTGCATTGTCGGGGCCAACGTGTTTTTTTCAATAATACTTCATTAATTTAATTTGTACAAATCAGAGTACCAAAAGCTACACCCAGTTTTCAACATCCAGTGAGGACTCCTGAATTACTGTACTTAGATTATGCCATTTCATTCATTTATGGAATTTCCAAGCTGTCATGGAAATGTTAAAATGAATTCCAAATGCCGAACATAAGATACCAATTTGCTATTTTTTCATTTTGAAATCTCTCAGTTCATTGAAAAAAAAATGTATTAAGCACCTCAGTGTCATGAAAGTTTACAATATTTTATTATTTTTGGGATACTGAATCCTAAAGTAGTGGTAAATAGGATTTTAGTTTTCAGTGATGTGTAGTTCCATTGTTTTTTATGAGAAGGTCAGAAAGTGATCTGGAATGATGTATTAAGGACACCCTCTACAAGAAACCATGTGACTTAAGCTAAATGATTAAACTACCTGTTTACTGTTGACTTGAGTTTCTGTGACTAGCCAACAGCCATCCAAAGGCCTCTAGCAGATTGAGAACTGAAGATCCTTACCAGCAGAAGGGCAGTTTAGTTTTGGCAGCCTCCAGGTCAAAAGAACTAGAAAGAAGTCATTAGCTGTTTTAGCAATCCAGGTAGATATGGCTAGTAAAAGCTCTTAATGTTTCTTAAAGTTCACTGAGGATATGTTAGCTTGTTTGAATCACTGAGGGAGAGAAGGAGAAGTTCTCATCTGGTGAATGTGCTAAAAATTGCTACAAGGAAACATTTGAGACATCAATTCAGTAAGAAATTTTAAATTTTAAATCTTAAATTTAAATGTTAAAGGAAATGATACTTTACTGGGGTTGAGTGCCTGTAAATGGATATTACTGAAAGACCATAAGACACAGGAGCAGAAGCAGGCCATTCAGCCCATCAAGTTTGTTCCACCATTCAATAATATGATTTGATAATAACTGATCTGATAATTCTCAACTCTACTTTCCTGTCTTTTTCCCATAACCCTTGGTTCCCTTATTTATTTGAATCTTTCTATTTTTCTATTTACGGTAAGATTGTTCAAAATTCTTTTTTTATCTAGCTTTGCTTTTTTTTCCTTTCATGTAATAAATTTCTGTTCTTTTGCTAAAAGTACACTGATAGGCCTGTGTGAATACGTTTAGTAACACACAACAGTAACCAAGACACAAAAATAAAACTTATGGTCTATCAGGTTTCACCCTGTCCAGTACCACCATCAGCTAGGATCATAACACATGACAAAAAAAGTAAAACATAATTATTCATTGCATTTTTATTAAAAATGCATACGTTCAATTAAAATAGCTCTATAAATACATTTGGAGTAATCTTTCAATTACTGTATAAATTTTTGCTTACTTTATGGCATGATTAATCAAGAGATAGGAAATCCATTCATCAATGCAAATACATGGTTTAAATTTCCTTTGTAATTGCATCTTGACCAGAAAAGATGAGCTCATACACTTAATTGGAACCTTATTCTGGTGAAAAAAGGGAAATCACTGTATACTATGTTACCCCAATTAGCATTTCATTAGGATCATCGAATCACAAATACTTATGCCCTTGGCATTATGCTACTTGATTACACTGCAAAAAGATGCAAGGCTTTATTCTGGAGAAACACATCAATAAAGATGATATTTAACTATCATATGTGAGTTCATAGTCCTATTAAAGGCAATTAGCAGTGTCGATAGATGTTTATTTTCAAAAAAATAAATGTCTCACTTATTCTGACTTTTGCTCTCTTTGATCAATTTTTACTTCTCCCTCTTTGTCTCTCTTTTTGTGCCTGATTTGAGTTTAAAATGCCCAAGTTCCTTCTCAACTATTCCTGTTTCTTAACTCTTAATAGAGTCATAAAGGTTTACAGCATGGAAACAGGCCCTTCGGTCCATGTTGTCCATGCTAGTTCTCACTAGCTCTAATTCTCACTAGTTAAGGGACGTATCTCGAGCTTGATCATTCACAAATGTTTCAAATATCACATTATCAATATGCAAACTGAGTAACGTGTACAGCAAAAATATTCAAGCTAAAGGATGAAGGAAAACATCCAACTTACTGGGGTGTAGACCAAGATGCTCCACTCTAGCAAACTACGAACAATACTAGATGGATTCCTGGGATGGCGCGTTTGTTGTAGGAGGAGAAATCAGATCGACTGGGCATTTATGCAGTTGAGGTTAGAAAAATAAGAGGATATTTTCTTGAAACATATAATATTCTGAAAGTGCCGGACAGATTGGATGCTCGAATGCTGCTCCCCCTGGCAGGGGAGGAGGGTGTCCAAGACACAAGGGCATGTTCTCAGGATACAGGGCAGGCAATTTCAAACTGAAATAAGCAGAAATTTATTTAGTCAGAGGGGGATGGTGGTGAATCTGTGGTATTCTCAACCACAGAATACAGTGGAGCCCAAGGCACTGAACATATACATGAAAGAAACAGACAAATTTCGAGAGGCTAAATGAGTCAAAGGGTATGGGTAGAGAGCAGGAGCACTGGCATTGCGATAGAGGATCAGTCATGAACATGTTAAATGATAATGCGGGCTCGATGGGCCAAATAGCCTACTCCTGCCATTTTCATATTTTGTTGGACCACTCTTAATCAGTTTCACATGTAGGCCAAACAAGGTTAAGGATGGTAAAGCACATTCGTGAACCAGTTTGGTTTTTTCAACAAACATCACGAATGCATGGCTACCATTATGCCAGCTCTTTATTTGAGCTGTTTACTGGATTCAATTTGCAATGGAGAGATTCAAATCCATATCCTGAGAGCATTGGCTTGGTGTTCTGGATTGCAAGTCCAGTAACATTACCACCAGTCACTGCTTACCCGTATGTCCTCTGGTTTATGAGATTATGTCCTCTGATCATAGATTTATAGAGATATACAGCACGGAAACAGATGCTTCAGTCCAAGTCGTCCATGCCGACCAGAAATCCTAAATTAATCTAGTCCCATTTTCCAGCATTTGGCCATATCCCTCTAAACCCTTCCTATTCATAAACCCATCCAGATGCCTTTTAAATGTTGTAATCATACCAGCCTCCGCCACTTCCTCTGGCAGCTCATTCCATACCTATGCCCTCTAGTTTTGGACTCCCCTACCGCGGGGAAAATACCTTGCCTATTTACTGTATGCATCCTCCTCATGATTTTTCTGTAAGGTCACCCCTCAGCCCCTGATGCTCCAGGGAAAATAGCCCCAGCGTATTCAGCCTCTCACACCCTCCAACCCTGGCAACATCCTCGCAAATCTTTTCTGAAACCTTTTGTAGTTTCACAACATCCTGCTTACAGCAGGGAGACCAGAATTGCATGCAATACTCTAGAAGTGGCTGAATGTTCATGTTCAGCCTCAAAATGACTTTCCAACTCCTATCCTCAATACACTGACCAATAAAGGCAAGCACACCTAATGCCTTCTTCACTATCCTACCTACCTGCAATTCCACTTTCCACTCCAAGGTCTCTTTGTTCAGCAATACTCCCTAGGACTTACCATTAAGTATATAAGTCCTGCCCTGATTTGCCTTTCCAAAATGCAGCACCTCACATTTATCTAAAGTGAACTCCATCTGCCACTCCTCAGCCCTTTCACTCTCCCATAAGAAGAAACCACCTCCCTGTATCTACACTGTCAAATTACCTAAGAATATAATCTGTTCCAATAAGCTCTCCTCTCATTCTTCCACATTCCAAAAATACAAGTCCAACTGACTCTTCTAGTAAGAAAATCCCTCCATACCTGGAATCAACCTAGTGAATCCTCTCTGGACTGTCTCAAATGCCATGACATCTCTCCTTAGATAAAGGGACCAAACTGTTCACAGTATTCCAGTTGTGGTCCGACTACAGCCTTGTATAGTTTTAGCAAGACTGCCATATTTTTATGCTCTGTTCCCTTTAATATAAAGACCAACAGCATTCCCTATTGCCCAATGAACTCGCTTGCTAGATTTTTGTGATTAAAGCAGGTTACAGAGGGACATAGGTAAGCTGCAGAGCTGGGCTGAGAGGTAGCAAATGGAGTTTAATGCGGAAAAGTATGAGGTGATTCACTTTGGAAGGAGTAACAGGAATACAGAGTACTGGGCTAATGGTAAGATTCTTGGTAGTGTGGATGAGCAGAGAGAGCTCGGTGTCCATGTGCATCGATCCCTGAAAGTTGCCACCCAGGTTGATAGGGTTGTTAAGAAGGCGTACGGTGTGTTAGGTTTTATTGGTAGAGGGATTGAGTTTCAGAGCCATGAGGTCACGTTGCAGCTGTACAAAACTCTGGTGCAGCCGCACTTGGACTATTGCGTACAGTTCTGGTCACCACATTATAGGAAGGATATGGAAGCATTGGAAAGGGTGCAGAGGAGATTTACCAGGATGTTGCCTGGTATGGAGGGAAGGTCTTATGAGGAAAGGCTGAGCGACTTGAGGCTGTTTTCGTTAGAGAGAAGAAGGTTAAGAGGTGACTTAATAGAGACATACAAGATGATCAGAGGATTAGATAGGGTGGACAGCGAGCGCCTTTTTCCTCGGATGGTGATGGCTAGCATGAGGGGACATAGCTTTAAATTGACGGGTGATAGATATAGGACAGATGTCAGAGGTAGGTTCTTTACTCAGAGAGTAGTAAAGGCATGGAATGCCCTGCCTGCAACAGTAGTAGACTCACCAACTTTAAGGGCATTTAAATGGTCATTGGATAAACATATGGATGATAATGGAATAGTGTAGGTTAGATGGGCTTCAGATTGGTTTCACAGGTTGGCGCAACATCGAGGGCCGAAGGCCCTGTACTGCGCTGTAATGTTCTATGTTCTATGTTCTATATGCAAAAGACCCCAAGTCCCTCCGTGCTGTAACTTTCTGAAGATTTTCCCCATTGAAATCATATTCAGCTCTTCTATTCTTCCTGTCAATCTGTATGACCTCATACTTTCCCACATTTCATCAATCAAGTTTCTGCTACTCATTTTGGCTGTCTATATTTCTATGTTGGCTTATTGTGTCATCCTCTCTGCTTGCCTTCCCACCTATTCTTGTGTCATCTACAAACCTGAAGATAGTACATTCAAGTCATTAATATGACTGTAGCCCCAGCAGTCATTCCTGTGGCACTCCATTCTTCACAGATTGCCATCCGAACGATGCCCCCTCATCTCAACAGCACCTTCTATGAGTTAGACATTCCTCTATCCATGATAATTTGGTACCGCAACACCACAAGCTGTTATCTTATTAGACAGGCCATGTGCAGTACCTTATCAAACACCTTTTGGAAATCCAAATATATACACTGATTAGTCACCTTTATCTATACTGCTTGCTATCTCCTCAAATAACTTTAACAAATTTTCCTGGCATGATTTCCCTTTCATGTAGCCACATTGACTCTGCTTGATTCTGTTATGTATTTCTAAATATTTCCAGCTGATAATGGCACCATAAAGGTAATGAAACTGGAATAGTAATCCAGAGATTTGAAATCTCCAAAGACAATGCTCAAATTCTATCGTGGTGGCATGTAGAACTTAAGTTCAATTTTAAAAGGTTTTGTATCAGTACTGGTAAGCCTGAACTATTGGGTTGTTTTACAAACCCATCTGGGTGAATGACATTATTACACACGACTCCAGACTCCCAGCAACGTGTTTACTCATGGCAGGCTTGAAATTGTCACTCAATTTTACAAGAAAAGTTGTACATACAGCACATGGACTACAACCATTTAAGACTGCCTTTTCTCAATGGCAATGACAAGAGGTCAACAAGTGCTAGCCTTGCCAGCAGTGCTCACATCCCATGAGCAACTACAAATAAGCCGAACGTTGAAGCCATTTTTCTTTTCCAGTCGTCTTATAATGTGCCAACTGGAATAAACTGTGTCACAATCAGATGACACCAGGTTATACTCCAACAGGTTTATTTGAAATCACAAACTTTCAGAGCTGTGTGGCAAAGCTCCAAAAACTTGTGGTTTCAAATAAACCTTTTGGACTATAACCTGGTGTCATCTGACCTCTGACCTTGCCAACCCCAATCCAACACCAGCACCTCCACATCAGGACTAAACTGTGACATTGAAACATCAAGTAGTGTGCAAATTCAAATTTTGCCTACAGTCTTTTGGATTAGGCTGCTCAAAAAACAAAGGCAACAAACTTATTCCAGAAAACTGTGTCACCTCATTTGCAACTGAAAATGGAACTTAAATTTTGACCACATACTGCCTAAAATTTTAAACATTAACCCAATAGAAAGTAGAAAGCATTAAGAATCAATCAAGGTGAAGAGGTGAAAGTGATTCAGCCCCAATTACACTGTGTCAGGACAAAATTTTTTGGAAACTAGATCAAACAGCTACATTTATTTTGACATAACTTTCACAGCTGGCCAAAAGCTTCTATTTTCCCAAATCATCTGATTCAGTTGCAGAACTTGACTATTCTTTTAATCCAAATCAAAGCATTTTCATATTCTGACCTTAAATTGACCTAATCCAGACTCCTGTATTTACTGAAAAGACCTAATAACTATTGACTATATTAAACTGAGGTTTGACAATTGAAATGTTTCCAATGAGCCAGAGTAAATGAACTCAATTGAAATACATTCTTCAAGGTTATAACTTTCTTTAACCCATCAACTCCTCCGCCCCAATATTTCTTCATTTTTTCATTGACAAGTGTCATTTAGGTATTAATCTCCTTTATGTACTAATTTAAGTAATATTTCTAGTACTAAATTAAATCAACAATTTTGAACCATGTTAGACCATTGGGAGAGTGGAGGATTCGGAGGTAATCACCACCAAATAAACAATTTCCTTGTGGAATGTGTCTTTGCAAAGCAAGTCGGGAGAGAGGTGCAGTGGTTTTTGTTAAGGTGTGTACAAAGGAGCTCCATGACTCTGAACACTGTGCTCTACAGTCTATCAGGGCGAAATCATGGTGGAATTTTTTAACTATGTTTTCTGGGGAGAAGAGCTTGACTCATGACTGCATGCAAATGTGAAAGCTTCCTGCTTAATCTGCCCCTCCACCTTTTGGAAACCCAGAGAATAGAATGCTAAATAGTATTGCTGCATTTACCTGAGTGAACTGAGAATAT
The DNA here is from genome assembly GCF_021869965.1 of Rhincodon typus. Lineage (NCBI taxonomy): Eukaryota > Metazoa > Chordata > Chondrichthyes > Orectolobiformes > Rhincodontidae > Rhincodon > Rhincodon typus. The sequence goes on from NC_063335.1 coordinate 120,248,139, forward strand.
GACCCTCACCAGAGGTTCTGAGAAAGCAACCAAGGAGTCCACATCAATACCTGTGAAACAACACTTTGTGAAAGCCATTCAAGTAATCTAGCCAGTTTTGTTCTTTCCTTTTATTTATCCCTTAATTGTGTTTGTTTGTCTGTCCATCTTTTGCGTAAATGGGTTTATGGCTAAAAATATTCCAGGTTTAAAGCGTAGACATGAATTAATTTACTTTGTTAGTTAATTCTTTTCTCTTCTAAAGTTATTGTGCATTTAACAAATGGTTAATTCTTTTTGTTTGAGTGTCTGCCATTAATTATTCACCAAGTCTGGGATTGGTTATTCTAAAGTCTGGTTGGGAACTATTGGAGCATCTATTGGGTGTCTTTGACTGTTTAACTCTACTGTGTTGCAAATACAGAGGTAGAAAGACTGATTTAGTTTGGCTGCCTGCCTCTGTATCATAACAGTACGAAGGGGTTGTTAACTTTTAAATGCATTTGTAGCTTGTATTAGAACATATATGGCTTTCAGATATATTTGGTAAAAGTTCCAATTTGGCATTTGAATTGAGGCACCAAAGAGTGCATTGCTCAAATGAAAAACGTGTTATTTTTTAAATTGTATTTTCTGCAATGTCTGACCTACACTTATGGTCCTGTGCTTATAGATAATTTATAAATAAAGCATTTCTTCAAAACAAATCAAAACAAATGGGAGAGACAGGAACCCTGAAGCAGTCCCAATATTTAAAGAATGCAAAGAATGGTTAATAGTATTTTTCTTGGCTGGTTAGCTCCCATGAATCAACTATCCATCCAAATTTTGGGTAACAATTTGAAGACATTTCATTCCAAGCTTTCCCATTAATGTCACACAACTATGATTTCCTGGTGGAATTATTTGGTACATGAGGCGCAATACCTTCAAAAAAAAACACTAAAGAGTGTTTAACATGTTCCACATCTTCTAATTTCCCAATTTTTGGAGGTCGGATGTATGAGATGCACATGAGACCCCACAGAAGTCCTGATGCATAGACTCTGGCGGAATTGCCTTAAAAAATTAAAACTTGAATAGGAAATCACCCTGCTTCCAAGACATCCCTCTCTGAGCAAAAGTAGGACACTTTGGACAGTTCTGACCTGAACGATTACCTCAGAAATGTTAAACAGAAGAATCGAGTCTAAAACATGGATAACTACACAATTGAACCATTACTTCCTCCAACCCAACCTCCCCTTCAACACCGCAAACACCCTCCAACCAAACCTCACCACCTTACCCTGCTGCCAATCTATCCAACCCCAGACCTACTTCACTGCCACCCTATCAACCAATCACTGCTGATACCCCCTACTCCCTTTGTCATTTACTTGACTCATCCTACAATTCCACCCTATCCCTTACCACCTATCTTATGTACCTCCCCTCCTTGACATACCTATACATTCACCGATACACTAAAACTAATCATTCATGCACTAATTCACTAACACTAACATTCTAATGAATTAACGACTTGGGAGCAAAATTATATTCTGGTCACCCACATGATAAGGACTAAAACTACAGTGTAATCACTGCTCTCCTTCAGAATATGAATTGTGAATGCAACTTTGCCACCAAATTCTGCACTTGGTTTACAGAGATAAAAGGTGAATATACATCTGAAAACAAAAGGAAAACATCCCTCTTGGTGATTGTTAAGAGACCATTAGTTATTTTGGATTTTTTGTATCCATTTGGAGATCTTGGGCATCTCTAGCTGGGCCAGCATTATTGCATGTCCCCAGTTGCCATAGAGGAGGTAGTGATGAGCTGCCTTCCTGAGCCACTGCACTCCATGTGCTATGGGTGTACCCACAATGCCCTGAGGGAGAAAATTCCAAGGTTTCGGCTCAACAAAAACGAAGCAACATGTTCGAGGAGAATTTGCAGTTGGTGGTGTTCCCATGTACCTCCTGCCCTTGTCCTTCTAGATGGAAGTAGTTATGGATTTGGACGGTGTAGTCTAAGGATCTTTTGTAAATTTCTGCATCTTATAGGTAATACATACTGCTGCTACTGAGTTTCAATGGTGGAAGGAGTGGATGTGTGTGGTTGTGGTGTCAGTCAGATGGGCTACTATGTCCTGGTTCTAATTAAGCTTCTTCAGCGTTGTTGGCACTGCTTTTATCCAGGCAAGTGGGGAGTATACCATCACATTCCTGACTTGTGCTTTGTAGATGGTGGACAGGCTTACCAGATTAGACCAACAATGAAACTAGGAAAACTCCAGGAAAGCATAAACAAATAATTTCTGAACTTTCTTAGGCTGACCAAGAGTGTTCACAACCTTGATATTATAATTGTCTCCAAAGCGAGCTTCTGTATGTGACATGTCTGTAACAATGCTTGACTTTGTTCATGTCTCAGCTCTCCTTTTGCTGAAATCCTAATCTTTGTTACCTGACAAATACACTGTCCTTCTGACCAGCCTCCTGCCTTCAATATATTTGAGGCCACCCAAATTTCAACAGCAACATCTCATTTGTGCCGAGTCCCATTCACCCATTACTCTTATAGTCAACGCCCAGAACCAGCTCCCACACAAGGAATTCTTTGATTTCAACATTTTCACATTCAGATCCTTCCTTCCTGTATATTGTCTGTAACCTTGTCCAGTGCTCAAACCTCCTAGATATCTGTTCTCCTCTAATTCTAGCTTACAGCTCATCCTGAAGAAGGAGTGAGACTCCGAAAGCTTGTGTTTTCAAATAAATTGTTGGACTATAATCTGATGTTGTGTGATTTCTGACCGCAATTTAATTGATTCACCATTGGTATCAACAGTTTTTGAGACCTCAAGACCTAAAATTCCCACCCTGAAAACCTCTCAGTCACTCTTTAAACTGCTACCTAATACTGACCTTTTGAACATGTTTATTCATATCTGCTCTAATAACTTTTGTGCCTTGGTGTCAAGTTGCTTGATAATGCTCCTATGAAGCATCTCAAATAATTTTAAAACCTTTTAAACACTATTTAAATTAATGTTGTTGTACTTAAAACATGTTCTATAAGAGCAAGAGATAACAAGGTGTACTGCTGGATGAACACAGCAGGCCAAGCAGCATCAGAGGAGCAGGAAAGCTGACGTTTCGGGTCTGGACCCTT
>NC_063335.1:120261279-120280911 GCF_021869965.1 Rhincodon typus
GAGATAACAAGGTGTAGAGCTGGATGAACACAGCAGGCCATGCAGCATCAGAGGAGCAGGAAGACTGACGTTTTGGGCCAAGAGCCTTCTTCAGAAATGGTGGAGGAGAAGGGGGTTCTGAAATAAATAGGGAGAGAGGGGGAGGCAGATAGAAGATGGACAGAGCAGAAGATAGGTGGAGAGGAGACAGACAGGTCAAAGAGGCGGAGATGGAGCCAGTAAAGGTGAGTGCAGGTGGGGAGGTAGGGAGGAGATAGGTCAGTCCAGGGAGGACAGACAGGTCAAGGGGGCGGGATGAGGTTAGTTGGTAGGAAATGGGGGTGCAGCTTGAGATGGAAGGAGGGGATAGGTGGGAGGAAGAACAGGTTAGGGAGGCGGGGACGAGCTGGGCTGGTTTTGGGATGCGGTAGCGGGAGGAGAGATTTTGAACCTTGTGAAATCCACATTGATACCATTGGGCTGCAGGGTTCCAAAGCGGAATATGAGTTGCTGTTCCCGCAACCTTCGGGTGACATCATTGTGGCACTGCAGGAGGACCAGGATGGACATGTCGTCTGAGGAATGGGAGGGGGAGTTGAAATGGTTCGCGACTGGGAGGTGAAGTTGTTTATTGCGAACCGAGCATAGGTGTTCTGCAAAGCAGTCCCCAAGCCTCTGCTTGGTTTCCCCGATGTAGAGGAGGCCACAACGGGTACACCAGATGCAGTATACCACATTGGCAGATGTGCAGGTGAACATCTGCTTGATGTGGAAAGTCTTCTTGGGGCCTGGGATGGCGGTGAGGGAGGAGGTGTAGGGGCAGGTGTAGCACTTCCTGCGGATGCAGGGAAAAGTGCCAGGTGTGGTGGGGCTGGAGGGGAGTGTGGAGCGGACAAGGGAGTCACGGAGAGAGTGGTCACTCCGGAAAGCAGATAAGGGTGGGGAGGGAAAAATGTCGTTGGTGGTGGGGTCGGATTGCAGATGGCAGAAGTGTCAAGAGGATGATGCATTGGATCCGGAGGTTGGTGGGGTGGTACGTGAGGACGAGGGGGATTCTTTTTTGGTTGTTATTGCGGGGAGGGGGTGTGAGGAATGAGTTGCGGGAAATGCGGGAGACACGGTCGAGGGCGTTCTCGACCACTGACGGAGGGGAGGTTGCGGTCCTTGAAAAACGAGGACAACTGAGATGTACGGGAGTGGGATGCCTCATCCTGGGAGCAGATGCAGCGGAGGTGAAGGAATTGGGAATAGGGGATAGCATTTTTGCAGGAAGGTGGGTGGGAGGAGGTGTATTATAGGTAGCTGTGGGAGTCGGTGGGCTTGAAATGGATATCGGTTTCTAGGTGGTTGCCCCAGATGGAGACAGAGAGGTCCAGGAAGGAGAGAGAGGTGTTAGAGATGGTCCAGGTAAACTTAAGGTTGGGGTGGAAGGTGTTGGTGAAGTGGATGAACTGTTCGAGCTCCTCGTGGGAGCACGAGGCGGCGCCGATACAGTCATCAATGTAACGGAGGAAGAGGTGGGGTTTAGGGCCAGTGTAGGTACGGAACAGGGATTGTTCCACGTAACCTACAAAGAGGCAGGCATAGCTTGGGCCCTTGCGGGTACCCATGGCCACCCCCTTTGTCTGTAGGAAGTGGGAGGAAGTGAAAGAGAAGTTGTTGAGGGTGAGGACGAGTTCGGCTAAGCGGATGAGGGTGTCAGTGGAGGGGGACTGGTTGCCTGCGGGACAGGAAGAAGTGGAGGGCCTTTAGGCCATCTGTATGGGGAATGTGGGTGTATAGGGACTGGACGTCCATGGTAAACATGAGGTGTTGGGGACCGGGGAATTGGAAGTTCTGGAGGAGGTGGAGGGCGTGGGTGGTGTCACGGACATAGGTAGGGAGTTCCTGGACCAAGGGGGAGAAAATGGAGTCGAGATAGTTGGAGATCAGTTCGGTGGGGCAGGAGCAGGCGGAGACAATGGGTCGACCAGGGCATTCAGGTTTGTGGATTTTGGGAAGGAGATAGAAGCGGGCGGTGCGGGGTTGGGGAACGATGAGGTTGGAGGCCGTGGGTGGGAGGTCACCTGAGGTGATGAGGTTGTGGATGGTTTGGGAGATGATGGTTTGGTGGTCGGGGGTGGGGTCATGATCAAGGGGGCGGCAGGAGGAGGTGTCGGAAAGTTGGCGTCTGGCTTCGGCGATGTAGAGGTCAGTGCGCCATACTACAACTGCGCCTCCCTTGTCCGCAGGTTTTATGGTGAGGTTGGGATTGGAGAGGAGGGAGCGGAGGGCTGCACGTTCTGCGGAGGAGAGGTTGGAGTAGGTGAGAGGGGTGGAAAGGTTGAGGCGATTGATGTCTCGACGGCAGTTGGAGATGAAGAGGTCGAGGGAGGGTAGGAGGCCTTGGGGTGGTGTGTTGGAGGCGGGAGAAGGGGTCAGTAGAGGGAGGGTTAGGTTCACAGTTGAAGAAGTAAGCGTGGAGGCAGAGGCGGCGGAAAAACTGCTCAATGTCCAAACGTGACCGGTATTCGTTGATGAGTGGATGGAGGGGGACAACGGTGAGCCCTTTACTGAGGACTGACCGTTCGTCCTCAGTAAAGGGGAGGTCTGGGGGGATGGTGAAGACTCGGCAGTGCTGAGTGTTGCTGTCTCCTCTGGAGCTGCTGGCTGTGGGGACGGTGGGTGGAGCGACGTCGGCGTTGGCTGTGGGCGGAGTTGCGTAAGCGTCAGCGGTGGGCGGAGTTGCGTTGGCGTAGGCTGTGGGCGGGGTTGCGTCGGCGTCAGCGGTGGGTGGAGTTGCGTCGGCGTCGGGCGGAGTTGCGTCCGTGTCAGTGATGGGCGGAGCGGCGTCAGTGGTGGGCGAAGCAGGGTATCCCCTCCTCCCACCTCAAGCCACACCCCCATTTCCTACCTACTAAACTCATCCCGCCCCCTTGACCTGTCCGTCCTCCCTGGACTGACCTATCTCCTCCCTACCTCCCCACCTACACTCACCTTTACTGGCTCCATCCCTGCCTCTTTGACCTGTCTGTTTCCTCTCCCCCTGTCTTCTCCTCTAGCCATCTTCTATCTGCCTCCCCCCTCTCCCTATTTATTTCAGAACCCCCTTCCCCTCCCCCATTTCTGATGAAGGGTCTCGGCCCGAAATGTCAGCCTTCCTGCTCCTATGCTGCTGCTTGGCTTGCTGTGTTCATCCAGCTCTACACCTTGTTATCACAATATTCCAGATATGGTCTCTCCAACACCTTATATAACTATAACAACACTTCTTTACTTTTATAGTCCAGTCCTTTTGCAAGATTCCATTTGCCTTTCTTATTATATGCTGCACTTGCATACCCAATTCTGCGACTCATCCACGAGGACACCCAGATTCCTCCACACCGTGAATTTGCTTTCCACTTGAATAATTCGCCCTTTTATTTTTCTGACCAAAATGGACAACCTTGTACTTATTGAGATTAAACTCCATCTGCCAGATTCTGGCCCATTGTCTGAGCCTATCAATATCCATCTGTAAATGTTTAACTCGTCATCACAGCCTGCGTTCCTGCCTACTTTAGTATCATTCATGAAGTTTGCTATGTTACACTCTGTCCCTGCTGGCAGATCATTTATATAGATTGCAAAAAATTGAGGTTAGGGAACTGAACCCTGCGGCACCCCACTAGTTACAGTTTACCATCCAGAGAAGGACCCATCTATCCTGGCCCTCTGCTTTCTATGGGTCAGCCAATTCTCTATCCAAGCCAATCCTCTAACCCTTAACTTCCTGAGATCTAACCTTCTGGGTCAGTGCTTTTTGTGGCACTTTGTCAAATGCCTTCTGGAAGTCCAGATATACCACATCCACCAGATCCCCACGATGCACCTTGCTGGATAAAAGACTCAATCATACTGTGGTCACTGCTACCCAGCAATGCCTTAACACTGAAGTCATTAATCAATCCTGTCACATTCTAGAACATCAAGTCTCTGGTCAGTTCTGAAGCAAGAAAGCTGGCCTCCTTGAGAGTTTTTTTCATTCTTGCCTCTTTTAGTAGCATAGATTACAAAAGCAGGGACGTTATGTCGGAGCTGTACAAAACTTTGATTAGGCCACGAATGGAGAACTGTGTGCATTTCTGGCTGCCCCACAGTAAGATGGATGTGATTGAATGCAGAAGAAATTCAGCATGCTACCTAGGTTGGACCATTTTAGCTATGAAGAAGGGCCGGATAGGCTTAGGTTATTTTGTTTAAAGCAGAGAAAGCTGAGGAGGATGGAATCTGATTGAGGTGTATAAGATTATGAGGGGCATGGAAAAGGTGGATTGGAAGCAGCTCTTCCCCTTCGTTGAGGGTTCAATAATAGGTGGGCATAACTTTAAGTTGAACAGCAGGAAGTTTATAGGGGAATTGAGGAAAATTTGGTTCAAACAGAGGGGGTGGGAATATGAAATGCACTACCTGAGTGGGCAGTGGAGGCAAGAAACCTCAAAATCTTTAAAGAGTATGTGGACAAACATGTGAAAAGTCATCACATCCAAAGCTATGGGACAAGTGCTGAAAAGTTGAATTAGTGTTGATAGGTTGGCGCAGACTCAATGAGCTGAAGGACCTTTTCCAAGCTATATGATTCTACGTCTCTACATCACAGTTTCACCAAGCAACAAACTGCGGTGGGTTCGTCTGTCCTAAGCTGGTTCATCTCTACCCAAGACACGCCCTCCTCAATGTCTTTGCGTCACGCAAGTCTGTAGCTAAGTTATCCCATTACTGTGTCCTGCCTGCTGGAGTTTGGAAGAGGAATGGAAGGAATATTCAGGAGTTTCAACCACATGAATAAGTGAGAATATGAGTACTTACGCAACATGTAAGAAACATCTGATTGAGTACTTAAAATGCCAAGGCATAGTAGGCTATGGACCAAGTGCAGGTAAATGGGATTTTTATAATTTGGTTTTCAGTGGTCAGCATAGACATGGTAGGCTAAAGGGCCTGTACCTATGGTGTATGACTCTATATCTTTATCACCGGAACTGACTATTCTGCCAATTGGCAGTGAGAAAGTACTGCAACACCCCAAATATATGCATGCGCACACAGTACTTCACCTCGTGATGGCATTGGCCATAGACACAGCCTTAATGCAACCTGTGTGCATTATCATATTCAATTATTTAAACTATTATTTCAAATATATGTCACAGAATCAATATTGTCCCTAATTATATTTATAATGAAAATGACTATTATTAAGCTGTTACCTACCCTCATTGGATGAATATCTGCATAGGGAGGTTTGCCTTCTGCCATTTCAATTGCTGTGATTCCCAATGACCAGATGTCTGCAACACAATTATAGCCAATTTCTTGGATCACTTCTGGAGCCATCCAAAAAGGTGTTCCTATCACAGTGTTGCGTTTTGCCATTGTGTCCTGTAAGTCACATCACATTTGCAACTTTATTAATTAATCAATAAGCAAAAATACTGAAAATATTGTTGTAATTTTAAAACATTTTCTCAAAATTAAATTAATTAAAGGTGAAACAACTGCCCTATAGAGATCACAGAGTATGAAGTGTGACTTCCACTTTTAAATGTAGAACAATCTTAATTTATGTTGCTACATGAAACAAAATATCAATAATTTAGTCCATGGATGGAATTCCACAAGTATGCTGCAACTCTTGTTGGATGATATCAGGATCTCTGGCTAGATGTTTGATTTGAAATTTTCCACTGTTACCAACATTCTGTTGCAGTAATGGGGAGGACACAGCTGGAATTACAGCCCCATTTGTTTCTTCACCAAATGAGTGATTGAGCTCATAGAAAGGCAATAGCTTGCTTAGTGCAGAACTTTTTTTAAAGAAAGACCACCTACAATTCAGAACCCCCCAACATTTTATCCACTCTGATCACTTCACAACAATAGTGATGTCTTAACTCTAAGAGATTATCTTCGCTGCTGTTTGACAGTGACTGAATAAGCGAATCAGAGGGTGGCTGAGTCATCACAGTAGAATTCTGGGAGTCATTATGACTTTAGAGCAGTTCAGAGAGAACCTGGTGTCAAGGAGGCTCAGAGGGAAAGGGTGTAGTCAGACATAGCAATACTGACAGGAGACTCAGTTGTGAGGGGGACAGACAGGAGATTCTGTGGCCACAGAAGAGACGTCAGGATGGTGTGTTGCTTTCTGGGTGCGAGGTTCAAGGATGTCTCTGAGCAGCTGCAGAACATTCTGAAGGGGGAGGGTGAACAGCCAGAGGTCATTGTGCACATCGGTAAAAATGACATAGGTAGACAAAGAGATGGGGTCCTGCGAAATGAGTGTAGGGAGTTAAGTAAGAAGTTAAAAAGCAGAACCTCAAGTAATCTCCAGATTACTCCCAGTGCCACGTGCCAGTGAGGCTAGAAATAGAAATACAGGCCAGATGAATGCGTGGCTGAGGAGCTGTTGTAGGGGGCAGAGTTTTCAGTTCTTCCATCATCGGAATCTCTTCTGGGGTAGAGGTGACCTGTACAAGAGGAACTGGTTGCACTTGAACCAGAGGGTGACCAATTACTTGTGGGGAGATTTGCTAGTGTTACCTGGGAGGGTTTAAACTAGTTTGGCAGGGGTTGGGACTCTGAATAAGACAGGGACCATCAAGAAGTCAGGGGAAAATACATTAGCCATTGAGAGCAAGTTTACTATTGAGAATAGCCAGGGGCACAGTAAAGGGAGGGAAAAGACTTAGAAGATCATAGAATCCCTACAGTGTCCCTATAACCCACCTAATCTACACATCACTGAACACTATGGGCAATTTAGCATGGCCAATCCACCTAGCCTGCACATCTTTGGAATGTGAGAGGAAACCGGAGCACCCGGAGGAAACCCACGCACACTCGGGGAGAATGTGCAAACTCCACGAAGACAGTCGCCCGAGGCTGGAATCAAACCCGGGGCCCTGGAGCTGTGAGGCAGCAGTGCTGACCACTGAGCCACCGTGCCGTGTTCATCCAGCTCTGCACCTTGTTGTCTCAGGTGAGTGTGAGGTGTTGCATTTTGGTAAATCAAACCAAAGTAGGACTTATACAGTAAATGGCAAGGTCCTGAGGAGTGCTGTGGAACAGAGGGACCTGGAAGTACAAGTTCATAATCCATTGAAAGCGGCGTCACAGGTGGACAGGGTGTTGAAGAAGGCATTTAGCATGTAGGACTTCATTGGTCCAGGCACTGAGTGTAGGAGTTGAGACGTTATGTTACAGTTGTATAAGTTGTTGGCTAGCCCACACATGGAGTATTGTGTACAGTTTTGGTCACCCTGTTATAGGAAAGACATAGTTAAACTGGAAAGTATGCAAAGAAGATTTACGAGGATGTTGCCTGGACTAGCAGGCCTGAGTTATAAGGAGAGATTGGCTAGGATAGGACTTGATTCCTCAGAACGTAGGAGAATGGGGGATGACCTTATTAAGGTGTAGAAAATCATAAGGGGCATATATAGGATGAATGCATATAGTCTTTTCCCTAGGGATGGGGAATTGGAAACTAGATGTTTAAGGTGAGAGGGAAAAGATTTAAAAAGGACCTGAAGGGCAATTTCTTCACGTAGAGAGTAGTGCGTACATGGAATGGGCTGCCAGAGAAAATGGTTGATTTAGGTACAATAGCAACATGTAAAAACATTTGGATGGGCACATGGATGACAAGGTTTTCGAGAGATATGGACTAAATGCAGACAATTGGAACTAGTTGAGTGGCCAACAAGGTCAGCACGGACCAGTTTGGGCCAAAGGGCCTGTTTCCATGCTGTATTATGACTCTAAGTTATTTAAATTAAGTGTTGTTCCAGGATGTTTGCTTGTGCTTTTAAGATTACGTGGTGTAAACTTTTTGCTATTTTTATCCTTTTATATTTTTATCCAGCAACCATCACTGGCAAGGCCAGCATTTGTTGCTCAACTCAGATCAAGAAAGTTACGGTGAGCTGCCTTTGGAGCATAGGATTTAGTAGTACATCAGTCCACCCTTTGAGGTTGTTCCGCTTCTTGATCATTGTAGTCTATCTTCTGTAGGTCAACCTGTTGTGCCACTGACAGGAATAGCGATAAAGATCCAAGTCAGGATGGTGTATGGCTTGAAGGGAAGTTAAAGGTCAGATGATGGTATTCCCAAGTGCATGTTGCTATTGTCTTTCTAGGTGGTAGAGTTTACAGTTTTGTAACTCATCTTGAAGGAGTTGTTGAGTTGCTGCAATGTTTCTTGTAGATGGCACAGACTCCTGCCAATGTGTCAGTGAAAGAGGAAGTGAATGTGAATGGATCATCTACAATCCACTTTCATTTTGTCCACAATATGAATTTTCTCTTGACTGCAGATATGGCACTGTATCATGCCACATCCATGCCTGTTCTGCCAGTGGGATAGGATATTGATTCCATTCATAAGACCATATCAGGCTTTTTCTTCACCAATTTGTGACACAATTCTTCCAAACTTGGCACAAGCTCACAGACAGTCATAAGGAGGACTCTGCATGGTCACTAAGGCTCAGTGTGCTACTACAATTACATGCAAACAGAAGCAGGAGTAAGCCATTTAGACACAAGTCTGTTCCACTATTCAATAAGATCTGATCTGATTGGATTTGCCATGCTTTTACTGACAAGACAGACCTAGGTGGTTTTCCACAATGTCAGGTAGATGCCAGTGCTATAACTACAGCATGCAGCAGATGAGGAGTCAATGCAACAGACGTGAACATGTCTGTGCGTGCTTCATGCAGATCTGTGTAAACAAATGGCTCTGATCATAGTGCCTCATTGCTTCAGTGCATGGCTACCAGACTAGTGTTGTTCCCCAGCAGCTTCCTACAGAGTCTGGATATTTGCCTAAAGAGATAAAGCTTCTGGGACTCTTGTAAAATGAAGGTATCATGATAGTTGCCCATAACAGACTAGCTGTAAATTCAAGAAATAGAATCTTTTTCTCTTAAGGAATTTGGCTGGCTGGCCAATTGGTGCCCTGATGACAAAGCGGGTATAATTTATGATGTCTTGGACAGAGGAGAATTCTCTGATGACAGCAAAGCCTTCGGTGTTTGCACTGGCCTTTCAGTGTCAAAATGGATGCATTCCACCAACCCTTTGAGAAAGGGCACCATTACCTGACTGATAGCTTGATGGGTAGCAAACTGTGAAATAATACTCAGGCCCACAGTTGATCCTGGAATAACCTGGAAACATAAAGGCTGATGATGTCTTCACAAACAGTGGGATCCCATAGTAGCCATGAGGCATCCAGTCACCAAAGCAAATCCATTCCATCTGCATGAATAGGAGAAGCCCCCTACGGTACAGATGCTTTCATCTGAAGGAAACTGGTTCTTGGACAGATGTCTTGGGGCACATCTTTCTCCTCCTCAATGTTTCTCAATTCTGTTCCTGACTTAAAGTGTGCCTCTGCTGAAACTTCTGCTTACTGATATGCCTAAAGTCAGTGTAGTCTGTTCCCATCACAGAACCCTGAGTTGTCAATGGTTTGTGCAGCAGGGCTTCCTCTGCCAGCATCTGTTGCTCAGATGAAGCTAGCAAACAACGTCCCTGTCCAGACCACTTCCAGTGAGAAATACACACCTCTTCGCACCCACAATTGCAACTCTACAATTCTGACTGAGCAGTTGAGCACAATTTCATCTCATCAGCACCTCTATCGATGACTCTTGCCCCTGACCCCAATCAGGTGCACCCTGACCTGCCCCAGTCACTGGATGCTCCCTGTGCCTGAAGATTGAGAGTGCAAACTGGCCCAGCGAACGCCTTTAGAATTTACTCCACAAATGTCTTTATAGACACTTGTTTGTGGTGTGGCAGGTTCCAGACTTCCATCCCCATGCCTGTGCTCGTACTATAAATTACATCACACTCCAAAGGCAGTGGATCCAGTGTCACCCTCCAACAACATGATTTCCAAATTATACCTGCATCTCAATGGAGATTGATCTGGCCAAAGTCTCCATAAACTGACAACAGGAAAACTGAATCCATGGTTTTCTACTCTTTTCTTTTTCAATGCCTAAAACAAATTCCCACAACGCTATTTTAAGGAAGAACTGGGGAGTTAACACCAGAGGTGTTACCTGTCATGGCAATTTGGCACATAGAAAATAGGAGCAGGATTAGACCATTTGGTCCATAAAACCCACTCCACAATTCGACATGGTCATGGCTGATCTTCAATTGCTGTGACATATTCTTGCACCCTCCACATATCCCTTGAAACCTTTAACCTCTAGAAATCTACCTTTTTTTCTTGAATAGAACTACAAGGGTCACCACGCTCTGAGTGAAAAGAATTATCCTCATCTTAATCCAAAATGGCCTTACATTTAATGTTACATTCTGAGACCGTGATGACCTCTTGTTCTGAACCCACCAGCAACGAATATTTAATTTACATGAATTAACAGAATTTTACATGCTTCAAAGAGATACCTTCTCATTCTTCTCAGCTTCAGTGAGTACAGGTCCAGGCAACTCAAGCTCTCCTCATACAACAATCCTGCCATCCCAGGAATCAGTATGGTGAAATTATGTGCATTCCTTCGTTGGCAAGTATATCTTTTAGGTAAGGACACCTCAGTGTGATTTGAACAAGTTCACTAAGTGGGCAAATATATAGTAGATATAGTATGATGTGGATAAATGTGACATTATCCAATTTGGTAGCAAAAACAGGAAGGCAGATTGTTATCTGAATGGCAATAGATTGGGAAAGGGGGAAGGTGTCCTTTTAAAGGCTGTTGAAAGTAAGCACGCAAGTGCAACAGGAGGTGAAAAAGGCAATGCAGTAGAATTTGAGTACAGGAGCAGATTTCTTCTTACAACTATACGGGGGATTGATAAGTGCACACCTGGAGTTTTGTGTACAGTTTTGGTTTCCTTATCTGAGGAAGGATGTTCTGGCTATCAAGGGAGTGCAACAAAGGTTTGGCAGACTGATACCTGAGATGGCGGGACCTGGTGTACATGGCGAGACTGGATCAATTAGGATTATATTGTTATAAGGAGTGGTGAGCCTATAGAATTCTTTCCCTCAGGAAGTGTCTAAGGCCAAAACATTGAATGTTTTCAAGAAGGAGACAGATATAGTTCTTAAGACAAAAGGGACCAAAAAAGGATATGGACAGAAAGCTGAAACAGGATACTGAGTTGGATGATCATCAATGATTATGTTGAAAGACAGAGTGGGCTGAAAGGGCTAAATGGCCTACTCTACTTCTGCTCCTATATACTATGTTTCTATGTGGCCATAACTGCATTAAATACTCCAGCTATGGACTCACCAAGGACATACAAAGCTTCAGGAAGACCTCCTTTCTCCTGTACTCGAACCATCTTGCACTGAAGGCCAATATACCAGTTGATGCTCTGATGAACAGTCATCTAGACTCAAAACGTTAGCTTGTTCTCTCTCCATGGATGCTGCCTGACCCACTGTGATTTCCAGTGTTATTTGGTTTCAGTACAGATTCCAGCATCTGCAGTAATTTGCTCCTACAATGAACTAAGGATGTTGGAGATCTGAAACAAAAACAGAAATTGCTGGAGAAACTCCTTTTTTTAAGATTCTATGAATGAATGAATGAATGATTTTATTGTCATGTGTATTTTACATTGAGGTAAACAGTAAAATACAGTGAAAGGTTTTTTCTCTGTCGCCACGATCCGGCGCCATTTTGAATAGATTTAAGAATAAGAGAAAAAATAGAAAGATATTGCTTAAAGGCAAGTGCTCCTTTAAATTTGCTCACATGGAGGCCCAGTTAATGTACTTATTTCATTTAATTAAGTACAATTTGCTGAGAAAGGTCATTGGCAATTTTGCAGTGGACAAGTAACAGATCCCCTCGAGACCAGAATTAAATCACATTATAAGCATTGAGTAAAGGAATTTTTATCCTGCATGGAGCCATACTATACCTGAATTACATCAAATATAACTTAATCTTTCTGGCTACTTACTGTCAATTGGCCTGCAACACCAAAGTCTGCAAGCTTTGCATGACCCTCTGTGTTCAGTAGGATATTTCCAGCTTTTATGTCTCGGTGTATTTTTCTCATGAAGTGTAGGTATTCCAGCCCTTTCAAAGTGGATTTAAGAATTGTTGCTATTTCATCTTCTGTGAGCTAAAATCAGAACATATCACATGCTAAATGCTAGTTTACAGCAATAACATGCAATGATATTTTAACATGTTAAAATATAAACTGTAACTGATAAAATCCCCCACTGCACTCACTTTTTAGTTACTTCAATTTTAATGAAACACACATTGCTAATTTCTGTCCCCAGTATGTTATACACTTTTTCGTATTACTATAGAAGTATGCATGGCACATAATTTACCATTGTCCAAAACAATAAGATTTCAAGCTTGGTGGTGACCAGAAATTGATCAACTGAGGAAGTTCCAAGCAGAGGCAGAGGTCGGAAGCAGGGAAATATGTACAAAAAATTTGGAATAGTTCTCTGAGCATTTCTACCGGTTCAGAGAAGCTGGATAAGGTCGATACTGATGATAGCATGATGGTAAACTGAGTTCTCCACAAAAGTCAGACCCAGGAGAAATATAAAGACATTTTTTTTAAAAAGGTCCCATGATACAAGATGCTAAAGAATGTATTCTTCATTTATAAGACTTCAAACATAATTCTGAAGTAGTTAATTATAGAATCATACAGTACAGAAGGGGCCTTTCAGACGACCCAGTCTGCACTGACAAACTACTCTAAATCTACACTTGTCCCACTTTCCAATACTTGGTCCATAGCCTTGCTCATCCAAATACTTTTTATTAGATTAGATAACAAAAACAATCAGAACTAATGTAACCTCTCTTGGTAGCTGAAGCGCTCCAACTCAAGCACCGTTCTGATGAATCTCCTCTGTGCACCCTCTAGTGCAATGAGATCCTTCCTAGTACAGTGACCAGAAATGCATACAGTACTCCAGCAAGGGCCTTACTAAAGTCTTGTACAGCTCCAAAATAACCTCCCTGCTCTTATAATCTATGTTATGACTGATAAAGGCAGGTGTCTAATATGTCTTTTTAATTACTCAATTAACCTGCCCCTGCCACCTTCAGGGATATGTGGACAAACACCCTAAGATCCCTCCTGAGCTTCCTGGTGTTCTGTCATTCATCATGCACTCCTTTGACATGTTATTTCTTCCAAAGTGCATCATCTCACACTTTCCAAGGTGAAATTCAATCTGCTACTGATATGCCTATCTGACCAATCCATCCATATTTTCCTTATTCCTCACCAATACGTTCTTCCTCATTCACAAGCCAATCATCTGTAAGCTTGTCATCCCTACCACATTCTCATCTATAATGAACATATATTTCACGAACAATAAAGATCCCAGCACTGATCTCTGTGGTACACCATTGGAGACTGGTCTCCAGTCAAACAGCCTTCTACCAATACCCTCTGTCTCCTACCATGAAGTCAATTTTGGGTCCAACTTGCCAAGTCTGGATCCCATGTGCTTTTAAATTTTTTATCAGTGACTCATATGAGACCTTGCTAAAGATCATATATAATATTCCTATAATGACATGCAACAACATACTAACTAGGAACAGAAGTCTGTTCCAGTCTGCTCTGTCATTTAATATGATCTTGACTGATTTAATAACTCTACATTCTTGTCTACTCTTCACCACTTTGCTTGTCAAGAATCTATCTTCCTTTGACTTAAAATTTCTTGAGGACTCTGCTTTCGTTGCCTTTTGAGAAAAAGATCAAAAGACTCACAACCTACAGGACAAAACAGTTTTCCTCATCTGTCTGAAATGAGGGATCTGTTATTTTTAAAGTGCCCTCAAGCTCTAGATGCTCCCGCAAAAGGAAATACTATTCCTACAGGCATCCTGTCAAGACCACTCAGGATGTTATACATTTCAAATCAAACCACCCCTTACTCGTCTAATCCCAAGCAGATAAAAGCCTAGACTGTTCATCAGACAACCCATTCATTCCAATTTAATTTTGGTAAAACTTTCTTTAAGCTGTTTTCAATGCATTTACATCTATTCTTAAACAAGGAAACCAATACGGTACACAATACTCCAGGTGTGTTCTGCCACACAAAACCAAGAATAGGACCAGGAGCAGAACTTCTGCGCCATTGAGGCTGCTCTACATTCAATATGATCATGGGTGATGTTGGATTGTAACAGCATTTTCCTACCCACTAGCCATACCCACCGATTCCCTGAAAATCCAAAGATCCGTCTCACCCAGCCACAAATTTGTTTAACAATAGAGCATCTGAAACCTCTGAGGTTGAGAAATCCAAAGGTTCACAACCCTATGAGTGAATAAATTTATCCTGATCTCAATAATAGAGGATCATTCCCTAGCAGAGGCCAGCAGGAACAATCTCTCAGCACCTACCCTATCAAGCCTCTTCAGAATTCAACTGTTTGAATAACATCATTTTTTACCTTAGTGATAGGACACTGAATTGTTAAGAGGGTCAGACAGGAGATTCTGTGGCTGCAAATGATAATCCAGGATGGCGTATTGCCTCCCGGGTGCCAGGGTCCAGGATGTCTTGGAGTGGCTGCAGAATATTCTCAAGGGGGCAAGTGAGCAGCCAGAAATCATTGTGCACATTGACACAAATGACATCAGTAGAAATAGAGATGAGGTCCTGCAGGATGATTATGGAGAGCTAGGAAAAATGTTAAAAACCAGGGCCTTGATGGTGGTAATCTCCGGATTACTTCCAATGCCACGTGCTAGTGAGGGTAAGATCAGGAGGTTATGGCAGATGAATGCGTGGCCAAAGAATTGGTACAGGGGGCAGTGATTCAGATTCTTGGATCATTGGGATCTTTTCTGGGGCAGAGGTGACCTGTCCAAGAGGGATGGGTTGTGCCTGAACTGGAGGGGAACAAATATCCTGGCGGGCAGATTTGTTAGGGCTACAAGGGAGGATTTAAACTAAGCTGGCAGTGGGGTGGGATCCTCAACAGCAGGGAGGCAAGTGTGAGGCTGGAAGGAGATACAGTAATCAGAAATAGTATTTTGAAGAGACAGGTCGGGCTGGAACACAACAGGGAGCAAGGAATGCCTCTTGGATTAAGTTGCATCTATTTCAATGCAAGAGGGCTGACAGGTAAGGCCAATGAACTCAGGGCTTGAATAGATACGTGGGACTGGGATATTATAGCCATTACAGAAACATGGCTAAGGGAGGGACAGGACTGGCAGCTTAATGTGCCAGGGTACAGGTGCTTTAAGCAGGACAGAGGTGGAGGAAAGAGGGGAGGGGAAGTTACATTTTTGATTAAGGGAAGTATCACAGCAGTAGTCAGAGATGAAATAACTGAGAGATAATTCAGTGAGGCTTTGTGGGTGGAGCTAAGAAATAAGAAGGGAATGGTGACGCTATTGGAGTTGGACTATAGGGCCCCAAATAGTCAACAGGAATTAGAGGAATAAATATGCAGGGAGACTGGGGAGACTTGCAGGAGCAATAGTGTTGTCACAGTGGGGGATTTTAATTTTCCTAACATAGACTGGGACTGCCATATGTTAAGGGCTTGAATGGGTGGAATTTGTTAAGTGTGTTCAGGAAAGTCTTCTCAAGCAGTATATAGAGGGTCCTACTCAGGAAGGGACAAAACTCGACCTACTCTTGAGAAACAGGGTAGGACAGGTGACTGAGGTGACAGTGGGGGAGTACTTTGGGACCAGTGACCATAGTTCTGTTAATTTTAAATAGTTATGGAGAGGGACAAAACTGGTCCACAGGTTCAAGTTCTAAACTGGGGCAAGGTGAATTTTGACAGAATCAGACAGGAGTTTGCAGGGGTTGATTGGAGTAGTTTGTTTGCAGGCAAAGGGACCTCCAGCAAGTGGGAGGCCTTTAAAAGTAGGATTTTTTTTTCTCTATTTATTTGTGGGATATGGGTGTCGCTGGCTGGCCAGCATTTCTTGCCCATCCGTAATTGCCCTTGAGAAGGTGTTAGTGAGCTGCCTTCTTGAGCCGCTGCAGTCCTCCTGCTGTGGGTTGACCCACAGTGCTATTAGGGAGGGAATTCCAGGATTTTGACCCAGCGACAGTGAAGGAACGGCAATATATTTCCAAGTCAGGATGGTGACCGACTTGGAGGGGAACTTGGAGGTGGTGGTGTACCCATATGCCTGATGCCCTAGTCCTTGAGAAGTAGTCGTGGGTTTAGCAGGTGCTGTCTAAGGATCTTTGGTGAATTTCTGCAGTGCATCTTGTAGATAGTACACACTGCTGCTACTGAGCGTCGGTGGTGGACGGAGTGAATGCTTGTGGATGTAGTGCCAAGCGGGCTGCTTTGTACTGCATGGTGTCAAGCTTCTTGAGTGTTGTTGGGGCTGCACTCATCCGGTCAAGTGGGGAGGATTCCCTGGATGAGTATTCCATCACACTCCTGACTTGTGCCTTGTAGATGGCAGACAGACTTTGAGGAGTCAGGAGTATTCCTAGCTTCTGGCCTACTCTTGTAGCCACTCTGTTAATGTGGTGAGTCCAGTTGAGTTTCTGATCAATAGTAACCCCCAGGATGTTGATAGTGGGGGATTCAGTGATGGTAACACCGTTGAATGTCAAGGGACAGTGATTAGTTTCTCTCTTATTGATGATGGTCATAGCCTGGCATTTGTGTGGCGCGAATGTCACTTGCCACTTGTCAGCCCAAGCCTGGATATTGTCCAGATCTTATTGCATGTGAACACGGACTGCTTCACTATCTGAGGAGTTGCGAATGGTGCTGAACATTGTGCAATCATCGGCGAACATCCCCACTTCTGACCTCATGATGGAGCGAAGGTCATTGATGAAGCAGCTGAAGATGGTTGGGCCTAGGACACTACCCTGAGGAACTCTTGCAGAGATGTCCTGGAGCTGAGATGATTGACCTCCCACAACCATGACCATCTTCCTATGCGTCAGGTATGACTCCAACCACCGGAGCATTTGCCCCCTGATACCCACTGATTCCAGTTTTGCTAGGGCTCCTTGATGCCACACTCAGTCGAATGCACCCTGATATCAAGGATTGTCACTCTCACCTCACCTCTGGAATTCAGCTCTTTTGTCCATGTTTCAACCAAGGCTGTAATGAGGTCAGGAGCTGAGTGGCCCTGGCAGAGACCAAACTGGGCGTCACGGACCAGGTTATTTCTGAGCTGGTGCTGCTTGATAGCACTATTGATGACACCTTCTATCACTTTACTGATGATTAAGAGTAGATTGATGGGGCAGTAATTGGCCAGGTTGGATTTGTCCATCTTTTTGTGTACACGACATACTTGGGCAATTTTCCACATTGTCAGGTAGATACCAGTGTTGTAACTATACTGGAACAGCTTGGCTAGGGGAGCGGCAAGTTCTGGAGCACAAGTCTTCAGTACTATTGTCAGAATGTTGTCAGGGCCCATAGCCTTTGCAGTATCCATTCTCTCCAACCTTTTCTTGATATCACATGGAGTGAATCCAATTGGCTAAAGATTGGTATCTGTCATGCTGGGAACCAGTGGAGGGGGCCGAGATGGATCATCCACTCGGCACTTCTGGATGAAGATTGCTGCGAATGCTTCAGCCTTATCTTTTGCACTGATGTGCTGGGCTCTTCCATCATTGAGGATGGGGATATTTGTGGAGCCTCCTCCTCAGTGAGTTGTTTAATTATCCACCACCATTCATGACTGGATGTGCCAGGACTGCAGAGCTTAGATCTGATCCGTTGGTTGTGGGATCGCTTCACTCAGTCTATCACTTGCTGCTTTCGCTATTGGCGTTGAAATAGTCCTGTTTGGTGGCTTCACCAGGTACATACCTCATCTTCAGATATGCCTGGTGCTGCTCCTGGCATGCTCTCCTGCACTCTCCATTGAACCAGGGTTGATCCCCTGGTTTGATGGTAATAGTTGAGTGGGGGATATGCCGAGCCATGAGGTTACAGATTGTGCTAGAGTACAACTCTGCTGTTGTTAATGGCCCACAGCGCCTCATGGATGCCCAATCTTGAGCTGCTAGATCTGTACGAAGTCTGTCCCGTTTAGCACGGTGATAGTGCCACACAACATGATGGAGGTTGTTATGAATGTGAAGGCGGGACTTCATCTCCACAAGGACTGTGCAATGGTCACTCTTACCGATACTATCATGGACAGATGCAACTGCAGCTGGCAGATTAGTAAGGATGAGGTCAAGTATGTTTTCCCTCTTGTTGGTTCTTGATAGCTAGACTTCAAGGTCTATATGTTCCTGTGTGGGTGAAGGGCAAGGTTGGCAGGAGTAGGGAACCCTGGCTGACAAGAGATTTTAGGTTTTGACCAGAAACAAAGAGAGAGGCATGGCTTAGGTACAGCTGAGCTGGGATCAAGGGAATCCCTGGAGGTATGTAGTGGATACAGTTTACTGAAGAAGGAAATCAGAAGGGTGAAAAGGGATCATGAGGTAGCTTTGGGTGAGAAGATTAGAGTGAATCCAAAGAGATTTTTTAAGTATTTTAAAGGAAAAAAGAATAACTAGAGAGAGAATAGGACCCTTCAAGGATCAAAGTGGACATGTTTGTGTGAAACCGCTAGAGATGGCGATGGCCTCAATGAATATTTCTCCTCCGTGTATATCGTGGAGAAAGACATGAAGACTTGGCAACTTGGGGAAGTTAGTGGCAATATCTTGGGGACAGTCCATATCACAGGACAGGAAGTGTTGGACGCATTAGAATGTATGAAGGTTGACAAATCTCCTGGTCCTAACAAGATATATCCAAGAACCCTGCAAGAGGCTAGAGAAGAAATTGCAGGGGCACTGCCTGATATATTTGCATCATCATTAGCCACAGGTAAGGTCCCAGAAGACTGGAGGGTAGTGAGTGTTTTGCCCTTATTCAAGAAGGGCTGCAAAGAAAAACCTGGGAGCTATAGACCAGTAAGCCTAACATCTATGGTAGGTAAGTTACTTGAGAAGATTCTGAGATAAGATATACATGCATTTGGAAAGGCAGGGTTTGATTTGGAGTAGTCAGCATGGGAGGTCATGCCTCACAAATTTTTTTGGAGTTCTTTGATGAAGTGACCAGGAAAGTTGATGAGGCCAGGGTGGTAGACCTAGTCTGTATGGATTTCAGTAAGGCCCTTGATAAGGTTTTTTTTCTTTATTTATTCACGGGATGATGGTGTCGCTGATGATTTATTGCCCATCTCTAATTGTCCAGAGGGCAGTTCAGTGTCAGTCACACTGTTGTGGGTCTGACGCAGGCCAGACCAGATAAGGATGGCAGTTTCCTTCCCTAAAGGACATTAGTGAACCAGAAGGTTTTTTCCAACAATCGACAATGGATTCATTAGATCCTTAATTCCAGATATTTTATTGAATTCAAATTCCACCATCTGCGGTGGCGGGATGTGAACCCAGATCCCCAGGATGTTACCTGGGTCTGTGGATTAACAGTCCAGCGATAATACCACAAGGCCTTCTGTTCCACAAGGTAGGCTGCCCTGGAAGGTTAGATTGTATGGAATCCAGGGACAGCTGGCAAATTGGATACACAATTGGCTTGATGGTAGGAAGCAGAGGGTAATAGTAAAAGGATGCTTGTCAGTCAGGAGGCCTGTGACTCGTGGTGTGCC
>NC_063335.1:120281411-120296096 GCF_021869965.1 Rhincodon typus
GTCCCCAACACCTCATGTTTACCATGGACGTCCAGTCCCTATACACCCACATTCCCCATACAGATGGCCTAAAGGCCCTCCACTTCTTCCTGTCCCGCAGGCAACCAGTCCCCCTCCACTGACACCCTCATCCGCTTAGCCGAACTCGTCCTCACCCTCAACAACTTCTCTTTCACTTCCTCCCACTTCCTACAGACAAAGGGGGTGGCCATGGGTACCCGCAAGGGCCCAAGCTATGCCTGCCTCTTTGTAGGTTACGTGGAACAATCCCTGTTCCGTACCTACACTGGCCCTAAACCCCACCTCTTCCTCCGTTACATTGATGACTGTATCGGCGCCGCCTCGTGCTCCCACGAGGAGCTCGAACAGTTCATCCACTTCACCAACACCTTCCACCCCAACCTTAAGTTTACCTGGACCATCTCTAACACCTCTCTCTCCTTCCTGGACCTCTCTGTCTCCATCTGGGGCAACCACCTAGAAACCGATATCCATTTCAAGCCCACCGACTCCCACAGCTACCTATAATACACCTCCTCCCACCCACCTTCCTGCAAAAATGCTATCCCCTATTCCCAATTCCTTCACCTCCGCTGCATCTGCTCCCAGGATGAGGCATCCCACTCCCGTACATCTCAGTTGTCCTCGTTTTTCAAGGACCGCAACCTCCCCTCCGTCAGTGGTCGAGAACGCCCTCGACCGTGTCTCCCGCATTTCCCGCAACTCATTCCTCACACCCCCTCCCCGCAATAACAACCAAAAAAGAATCCCCCTCGTCCTCACGTACCACCCCACCAACCTCCGGATCCAATGCATCATCCTCTTGACACTTCTGCCATCTGCAATCCGACCCCACCACCAACGACATTTTTCCCTCCCCACCCTTATCTGCTTTCCGGAGTGACCACTCTCTCCGTGACTCCCTTGTCCGCTCCACACTCCCCTCCAGCCCCACCACACCTGGCACTTTTCCCTGCATCCGCAGGAAGTGCTACACCTGCCCCTACACCTCCTCCCTCACCGCCATCCCAGGCCCCAAGAAGACTTTCCACATCAAGCAGATGTTCACCTGCACATCTGCCAATGTGGTATACTGCATCTGGTGTACCCGTTGTGGCCTCCTCTACATCGGGGAAACCAAGCAGAGGCTTGGGGACTGCTTTGCAGAACACCTATGCTCGGTTCGCAATAAACAACTTCACCTCCCAGTCGCGAACCATTTCAACTCCCCCTCCCATTCCTCAGACGACATGTCCATCCTGGTCCTCCTGCAGTGCCACAATGATGTCACCCGAAGGTTGCGGGAACAGCAACTCATATTCCGCTTTGGAACCCTGCAGCCCAATGGTATCAATGTGGATTTCACAAGGTTCAAAATCTCTCCTCCCGCTACCGCATCCCAAAACCAGCCCAGCTCGTCCCCGCCTCCCTAACCTGTTCTTCCTCCCACCTATCCCCTCCTTCCATCTCAAGCTGCACCCCCATTTCCTACCAACTAACCTCATCCCGCCCCCTTGACCTGTCTGTCCTCCCTGGACTGACCTATCTCCTCCCTACCTCCCCACCTGCACTCACCTTTACTGGCTCCATCTCCGCCTCTTTGACCTGTCTGTCTCCTCTCCACCTATCTTCTGCTCTGTCCATCTTCTATCTGCCTCCCCCTCTCTCCCTATTTATTTCAGAACCCCCTTCTCCTCCACCATTTCTGAAGAAGGCTCTTGGCCCAAAACGTCAGTCTTCCTGCTCCTCTGATGCTGCATGGCCTGCTGTGTTCATCCAGCTCTACACCTTGTTATCTCAGATTTTCCTGCATCTGCAGTTCCTACTATCTCTGGAATATTGTGTCCAGTTTTGGACTCCTTGAGGAAGGGTGTGGTTCAGTTCAGAGGAGGTTCACCTGGTTGATTCCAGGGTTGAAAGTGCCGACAGTTGAATAGCTTGGGCTTGTACTTGTTGGAGTTCAGAAGAATGAAGAGGGATCGGATTGAGATGTATAAAATGCTAAAGGGGTTTGATGAGGTGGATGTTGAACAGATGACCCCCTTGTGAGACAGTCCAGAACATAAGGTCATAGATATAGAGTGAGAGGAGGTAGGTTCAAAACTGAGATGAGGAGAAATTACTTCTCTCAGAGGATTTGAATTTTTGGAACTCTCTGCTCCAGAGTTCAGTGCAGGGAGAATCAATCTACAGATTCAAGAAAGAAATAGATATGTTTCTGATGAAAAGCAGGATAAAGAGCTGTGGGGAGCAGTAGGAAAGTGGACTCGAGACCAGGATAAGATCAGCCATTACTATATTAAATGGCGGAGTAAGCTTGAAGGCTCAATTGTCTACTTCTGCTCCTAATTCCTTTGTTCCTATGTTTATATTTCCCCAAAGTCTTCTAGTTGTTAAAAGGGCAGCGATGACAGTCAGTAGAGTGGTACGTTGTCCTGTCAGATGTGGGAGATCAGGGAGTAGTCAGGTGTCCCTGGCAACTATATCTGCAGGAAGTGTGTCTGGCTGCAGCTCCTCTCAGATGCATGGATTGTTTGGAGTGGCAGTTGGAAGCACTGAGGAGCATACAGGAGCCAGTGAGCATAATAGATAGTAGCTTCAGCGAGGGGTCTCAATGCAGGTTTAGGCAGGTAGATGTGTGACTACCAGGAGAGGCAGACAGGTAGTGCAGGAGTCTCCTGTGGCTCTCCCCCTCTCAAACAAGAATACCATTTTAGATACTATAGGTAGATAGCATCTGAGGGGAAAATAGCAGCAGCGGCCATGTCTTTGGCACCACGACTGGCTTTCCTGTAAAGCAGAGTATTGACAGAGTCCAAGCAAGCAATTGTGATAGGGACCGTCTTGTCAGGGGCACAGACAGGATTTTCTGCAGCTGTGAGAGAGACTCCAGGATGTGTGGTGCCTCCTGGTTCCAAGGTCAAGGATGTCCTCGAGTGGTTGCAGCAAATTCTCAAAGGCGAGGGTGAGCAGCCAGAGTTCATTGTACACATTGGTACCAACAACATAGGTAGATAAACAGATGAGGTTCTGCACAGTTAACATAGTGATTTAGGGAGCAGGTTACAAAACCAGACTTTAAGGGCAAACACAGTGTGGAGCTGGAAGAACACAGCAGGTCAGGCAGCATCAGAGAAGTAGGAAAATCGACGTTTCGGGTTGGGACCCTTCTTCAGCACTGGGAAGAGGGAAGGGAACTGGGAAATAATTAGAAGGAGGAGGGGGTCAAAGAGGCGAGAGGGAGGAAGGGTGGGGCTGGGCAACAGTAGGTGGGGTGGTGATAGGTGGATGCAGGTAGGGGGTGGTGGGGATTGGTCAGTGGGAAGGGTGGAGCGGACAGGTGGGAGGGAAGATGTACAGGTTGTTTCAGTTCAAGGAGGTGAGAGGGAGGAAGGGTGAGGCGGGGAATAGTAGGTGCAGTGGTGATAGGTGGATGCAGGTAGGGGGTGGTGAGGATTGGTTAGTGGGAAGGGCGGAGCGGACAGGTGGGAGAGAAGATGGACAGGTTGTTTCAGTCCAAGGAGGTGACAGGTAGGAGGGGTGGAGCTGGGGGAGGGGAGGTGGGATGGTGATAGGTGGATGCAGGTGGTGGGCAGTAGGGATTGGTCAGTGGGAAGTGTGGGGCGGATAGGTGGGGAAAAAGATGGACAGGTTGTGTCAGGTCAGGGAGGCGGCAATGAGAGGGAGGGATGAGGCCGGGGGTGGGGAGATTTTAAAACTGAATTCTATGTTCAGGCCATCGGACTACGGGGTAGTAATCTCTGGATTATTCCCACTGCCACATGCCAGTGAAAGTAGGAGTAGGAGGAGAGGGCAGATTGCTGAGGAGCTGGTGCAGGGGACAGGGATTCAGATTTTTTGATCACTGGGATCTTTTCTGGGTCAGAAATGACCTGTAAAAAAGGGCCGTGTTGCACCCGAATTGGAAGGGGGGGAAATTTGGTAGAGCTACTTGGGAAGTTTTAAACCAATCTGGCAGGGGGCTGGGACCCTAAGCAGTAGTGAGACAAGAGATAAGGTTGAGGCTGGTGTAGAAGTTAAAGAGAGCAAGTTAAATCGGCAGAGATAACAAGGTGTAGAGCTGGATGAACACAGCAGGCCATGCAGCATCAGAGGAGCAGGAAGACTGACGTTTTGGGCCAAGAGCCTTCTTCAGAAATGGTGGAGGAGAAGGGGGTTCTGAAATAAATAGGGAGAGAGGGGGAGGCAGATAGAAGATGGACAGAGCAGAAGATAGGTGGAGAGGAGACAGACCGGTCAAAGAGGCGGGGATGGAGCCAGTAAAGGTGAGCGTAGGTGGGGAGGTGGGGAAGTAGGGAGGAGATAGGTCAGTCCAGGGAGGACGGACAGGTCAAGGGGGCGGGATGAGGTTAGGAGGTAGGAGAGGGGGGTGGGGCTGGAGGTGGGAGGAGGGAATAGGTGGGAGGAAGAACAGGTTAGGGAGGCGGGGACGAGCTGGGCTGGTTTTTGGATGCGGTAGGGGTAGGGGAGATTTTGAAGCTTGTGAAGTCCACATTGATACCATTGGGCTGCAGGGTTCCCAAGCGGAATATGAGTTGCTGTTCCTGCAACCTTCAGGTAGCATCGTTGTGGCATCGTTGAGGACCAGGATGGACATGTCATCTGAGGAATGGGAGGGGGAGTTGAAATGTTTCGCGACTGGGAGGTGCAGTTGTTTATTGCGAACCGAGCGGAGGTGTTCTGCAAAGCAGTCCCCAAGCCTCTGCTTGGTTTCCCCGATGTAGAGGAGGCCACAACGGGTACAGCGGATGCAGTATACCACATCAGCAGATGTGCAGGTGAACATCTGCTTGATGTGGAAAGTCTTCTTGGGGCCTGGGATGGGGGGGAGGGGGGGAGGTGTAGGGGCAGGTGTAGCACTTCCTGCGGTTGCAGGGAAAAGTGCCGTGTGAGGTGGGGCTGGAGGGGAGTGTGGAGCAGACAAGGGAGTCACAGAGAGAATGGTCCCTCCGGAAAGCAGATAAGGGTGAGGAGGGAAAAATGTCTTTGGCGGTGGGGTCGGATTGCAGATGGCGGAAGTGTCGGAGGATGATGCATTGGATCCGGAGGTTGGTGGGGTGGTACGTGAGGACGAGGGGGATTCTGTTTTGGTTGTTATTGTGGGGACGGGGTGTGAGGGATGAGTTGCGGGAAATGCAGGAGACACGGTTGAGGGCGTTCTCGACCACTGAGGGGTGAAGTTGCGGTCCTTGAAAAACGAGGACATCTGAGATGTACAGGAGTGGAATGCCTCATCCTGGGAGCAGATGCAGCGGCGGTGAAGGAATTGGGAATAGGGGATGGCATTTTTGCAGGAAGGTGGGTGGGATGAGTTGTATTCTAGGTAGCTGTGGGAGTCGGTGGGCTTGAAATGGATATCGGTTTCTAGGTGGTTGCCGGGGATGGAGACGGAGAGGTCCAGGAAGGAGAGAGAGGTATTAGAGATGGTCCAGGTAAACTTAAGGTTGGGGTTGAGAACGAGGGGGATTCTGTTTTGGTTGTTATTGCGGGGAGGGGGTGTGAGTGATGAGTTGCAGGAAATGCGGGAGACACGGTCAAGGGCGTTCTCGACCACTGAGGGGGGGAAGTTGCGGTCCTTGAAAAACGAGGACATTTGGGATGTGCGGGAGTGGAATTCCTCATCCTGGGTCCTCACGTACCACCCCACCAACCTCCGGATCCAACGCATCATCCTCCGACACTTCTGCCATTTGCAATCCAACCCCACCACCAAAGACACTTTTCCCTCCTCACCCTTATCTGCTTTCCGGAGGGACCACTCTCTCCGTGACTCCCTTGTCCGCTCCACACTCCCCTCCAGCCCCACCTCATCCGGCACTTTTCCCTGCAACCGCAGGAAGTGCTGCACCTGCCCCTACACCTCCCCCCTCACCCCCATCCCAGGTCCCAAGAAGACTTTCCACATCAAGCAGATGTTCACCTGCACATCTGCTAATGTGGTATACTGCATCCGCTGTTCCCGTTGTGGCCTCCTCTACATCGGGGAAACCAAGCGGAGGCTTGGGGACCGCTTTGCAGAACACCTACGCTTGGTTTGCACTAAACAACTGCACCTCCCAGTCGCGAACCATTTCAACTCCCCCTCCCATTCCTCAGGTGACATGTCCATCCTGGTCCTCAACGATGCCACAACGATGCTACCTGAAGGTTGCAGGAACAGCAACTCATATTCCGCTTGGGAACCCTGCAGCCCAATGGTATCAATGTGGACTTCACAAGCTTCAAAATCTCCCCTACCCCTACCGCATCCCAAAATCAGCCCAGCTCGTCCCTGCCTCCCTAACCTGTCCTTCCTCCCACCTCTCCCCTCCACCCACCTCAAGCCCCACCCCCATCTCCTACCTACTAACCTCATCCCGCCCCCTTGACCTGTCCGTCCTCCCTGGACTGACCTACCTCCTCCCTACCTCCCCACCTACGCTCACCTTTACTGCTCCATCCCCGCCTCTTTGACCGGTCTGTCTCCTCTCCACCTGTCTTCTCCTCTAGCCATCTTCTATCCACCTCCCCCTCTCTCCCTATTTATTTCAGAAACCCCTTCCCCTCCCCCATATCTGAAGAACGGTCTAGGCCCAAAACGTCAGTCTTCCTGCTCCTCTGATGCTGCTTGTCCTGCTGTGTTCATCCAGCTCTACACCTTGTTATCTCAGATTCTCCAGCATCTGCAGTTCCTATTATCTCTGAAACAAAGTTAAATAGGCAGGCAAGAACACGGCAGAGAATGAAGGAAGACTGATGAATTAAATTGCATTTATTTTAATTCAAGAGGCATGACAAGTAAGGCAGATAAACTCAGGGCATGTATTGAAATATGGGACTGGGTTATCATAGCTGTTACAGAGACAAGGCTGAGGAAGGGATAGGACTAGCAGCTCAATATTCTGGGGTAGAGATGCTATAGGAAGGATCGAAGGGGAGGCAAGAGAGGAGTGGTCATGGCATTTTTGATTAGGGAACACATCATGGCAGTGCTTAGAGAGTATATTCCTGAGGGATTGTCCAGTGACTGAGGAATAGAACTGAGTAGAACTGGGTAGAACTGAGGAATAAGAAGAAGGTGATCACTTTGATTGGATTGCATTATAGGCCCCCAGCAGCAGGAAATTGAGGAGCAAATATGTAGGGAGATCACAGATAGCTGTAAGAATAATAGGGTTGTAATAGTAGAGGATTTTAACTTTCCAGACGTAAACTGGGACTGCCATAGTGTTAAGTGATTCCACAAGGAAGAATTTGTTAAGTGTGTTAAAGAAAACTTTCTCAGTCAAGATGCTCGACTAGCTAAGGGGCGACCCTTAATTCGACCTCTTCTTGGTAAATAAGGCAGGGCAAGTGACTCAGATATTAGTGGGGGAGCGCTTTGAGACCAGTGACTATAATTCTATTAGTTTTAAAATAGTTATGGTAAAAGGATAGGCCTGGTCCATAAGTTAAAGCTCTAAATTGGGGCAAGACCAATTTTGATGGAATTGGACAGTAACTTTCAAAGGTTGACTGGGGCAAGCTGTTTGCAGATAAAGGGATGTCTGGCAAGTGGGAGGCTTTCAAAAGCTTAATAATGAAAGTTCAGGGACAAGACTGAAGGGCAAGGCTGTCAGGCATAGGATATTCTCGATGACTAGAGATATTGAAGCACTGACAAGAAAAAAGAGGGAAGTATAGATGGCTGGGATTAAGTGAATTCCTTGAGGGTTATAGGGAAGTGTAGGAGTACACTTAAGAGGGAAATCAGGAGGGCAAAAAGGGGACATGATATGTCTTTGGCACATAAGGTTAGGGAGATCCAAAGAAATTCTACATGTGTATTAAGGGCAGAAGAGTAAGTAGGAAGAGAATAGGACCCCATAAAGATCAATGAGGCCACCTATGTGTGTCTAAGGTTCTTGAGTAGATTTGTAGTTGGGTTGTGGATGCTGTGGTTAGTTCGCTCGCTGAACTGGTTCGTTAGTTCACAGATGTTTCATTACCCTGCTGGGTAACATCATCAGTGCAGCGAACCAATCACAGCATCTATGTGTGGAACAACAGGAGATGAGTGAGATTCTAAATGAATATTTCACATCAGTATTTACTCTAGAGAAAGACATGGAAGCTAGGGACCTTGGGGAAATAAATAATCATGTCTTGAAAAAAGTCCACTGGAGGTCTTAAAATGCATAAAGGTAGATAATTCCCAAGGACCTGATCAAGTGTTTTCCAGGACATTGTGGGAACCTTGTGAAGAAGTTGCAGGGCCCCTAGCAGAGATATTTGTACCACTGACAGCCATGGAAGGTGGCTTATGTTGTGCTATTATTTAAGAAAGTCTGCAAGGAAAAACCAGGGAACTACAGACCAGTGAACCTGACATCAGTGGTGGTTAACTTGTTGGAGGGGATTCTGAGAAACGGGATTGACCTGCATTTGGAAATGTAAGGACTGTTTAGGGATAGACAGCACGGCTTTGTGCATGGGAAACCGTGTCTCAAAAACTTGATTGAGTTTTTTGAAGAGGCGACCGAGAAGATAGATGAAGGCAGAGTGGTAGACATTGTCTACATGGACTTTAGCAAGGACTTCGACAAGGTTCCGCATGGTAGGCTGGTTAGTAACATGAGATCACATGGGATCTAGGGAGGGCTAGCCAACTGGATACAAAATTGGCTTCATGGTAGGAGACAGAAGATGATGATATAGGGATGTTATTCAGACTGGAGGACTGTGACCAGCAGTGTGCCGCAAGGATTGGTTCTGGGTCCATTGTTGTTCATCATTTATATAAATGATTTGGATGAGAATATAGAAGGCCTGGTTAGTAAGTTTGTAGATGATACCAAACTTGGTGGTGTAGTGGACAGTGAAGAAGGTTATCTCAGAGTACAATGTGATCTTGATCAGCAGGCGGAGGAATGGCAGATGAAGATTAATTTAGATAAATGTGAGATGTTGTACTTTGGGAAGGCAAACCAGGGCAGGTTTGTAACTGAGATAGTAGGAACTGCCGATGCTGGAGAATCTGAGATAACAAGGTGTAGAGCTGGATGAACACAGCAGGCCAAGCAGCATCAGAGGAGCAGGAAAGCTGACGTTTCGGGTCCAGACCCTTCTCCAGAAAAGGTTTGTAACTACTCTGTTAGTGGTAGGGCCTGGGGTGTGTTGTCGAACAGAGAGATATAGGAGTGCAGGCATATAGTTCCTTGAAAGTGGTATCACAGGTAGGCAGGGTGGTGAAGAAGACATTTGGCACACTTGCCTTCATCAGTCAGAGCATTGAATACAGGAGTTGCGACGTCATGTTACAGCTGTACAAGACATTGCTGAGGCCTCATTTGGAGTACTGCATACAATTCTGGCCTCCCTGCTATAAGAAGGATGTTATTAAACTAGAAAGGGTGTAAAAAAGATTAAAATAAGGATGTTACTGAGACTGGAGGGTTTGAGTTATAA
This sequence comes from Rhincodon typus, assembly GCF_021869965.1. Classification (NCBI taxonomy): domain Eukaryota; kingdom Metazoa; phylum Chordata; class Chondrichthyes; order Orectolobiformes; family Rhincodontidae; genus Rhincodon; species Rhincodon typus. The sequence continues at coordinate 120,290,859 of NC_063335.1, forward strand.
GGCGAGGTTAGATAGGCTGGGACTGGCTTCCCTGCAGCATCAGAGGCTGAGGTTTATAGAGGCTTATAAAATCATGAGGGGCACAGGTAAGGTGAATAGCTAAAATCTTTTCTGCATGGTAGAGGACCCTAAAACTAGAGGGCAAAGGTTTAAGGTGAGAGGGGAAAGATTTAAAAGAGACCTGGGGGGCATCTTTTTCATGCAGAAGGTGGTGCGTATATAGAATGAGCTGCCAGAGGAATTGAATTGAATTAGGTTTATTGTCACATGTACTCACATGAGTGCTAGGAAAACTTTGCAAGTCGCCACTTATGGCTCCACCTTGATACAAAGCAGAAAAATGAGGAGAACAAAGATAAAAAGATAAACATTGCAGTCCTTCTTACTAAGAAGTAGAATAACAATGAAACACAGTTAACTGTTCAACACTACAGTCCATAAGTGCCTAACCAAGCTGGGCTTCCACTCCTCACAAGGGCTCGAACTCTTCCACTCAGGCTGCCTGCTCTTGCTCTCGTTGCCGGCCGCCTTGGAATCCCTGCTTTTGCTCTTGCCGCCAGCTGCCCAGGCTGTGTGCTCCCGTTCTTGCCGTCGGCCTCCTTGGGCTACCTGCTCTTGCTGTCTCCACCAGCCGCCTCAGGCTGCTTGCTCCCACTCTCGCCGCTGGTCGTCTCGGGCCACCTGATTCTGCTCTCGAAAGAGAAACAGAAAGCACAGGAGAAACTCTGGCAACATGTGTGAAGAGAGAAACAAAGTTCAAGTTTTGAGTTTCAGCACTTGCAGTTTTTACTTCTTAACAGCTCTCCATGTTTCCATACTCTCCAAAAACTGCAGTGGTCAAGAAGACAAGTCACCACCAATTACCTTCTGCAGGGCAGTTGGAGATGGGCTATAAGTTTTAGCCTAGCCAGCGGCAGCCACAAGTCATGAACAATAAAAGTCTCAACATGAAATGAATGCAAGTCAAGTACTTTGTTGTACCTCACCATGAAATTTTGTCAGTTAAAATAAGTGCTGAAATATGATGAATAAACAGAAGGTTTGCTCATTACTTCTGTAAGATGTTTGCATATTTATATTTCTGGCATTTCACTCAAACATTTTCTCGCAATGATGGTACTAAAGAAGGCCTTCCATACACCAGAGGGATTTTATCCAATTCCCTTGTTTTCTTGATATAAGTGCAGACTAGAAACTGGTTCTCTGTTTGTAACAAAATTATTACTTCTTGGCACTGCTTTGAACTTTCGACACACTTGATGCTTGATTATTAAGCTTTTAAAGTTAACATTTCGGAATTGCCATGCTTGTGTTTCAGTGAACGTATTTAAAATTTTTAATAGCATGCTTTATAGTACATTAGAAATGAAAAGACAAAACATTGTGTGGTATGTCCTTCTGCTGAGGTTTCTACAGTCTTTCGATAATTAATAAGTGAATAATTTTTAAATATCCTAGTCATTCTGTTGTGCATTATACATTAACCAATCTAGCAAATCTCAGTTTAAATCTCTAAATTAACGAGCAGCTGATTGTTTTATTCTTTCTTGCTGTCTCTGGAACTTTTTACTTGAATCTAAGTTTGTTCTTATAGAAGGAGATAGTAGGAACTGCCGATGCTGGAGAATCTGAGATAACAAGGTGTAGAGCTGGATGAACACAGCAGGCCAAGCAGCATCAGAGGAGCAGGAAAGCTGACGTTTCGGGTCTGGACCCTTCTTCAGGGTCAGCTTTCCTGCTCCTCTGATGCTACCTGGCCTTCTGTGTTCAACCAGCTCCACACCTTGTTATCTCAGGTTAAAAAGAACTGGCCTCTGATTGCATTATGAAGAGAAATATTCAATCTTCCTCTGCCATTTCCATTATTACTTATGCTAATAAAGGTGGATGTTGACAATGTTTTCACTCAGTTTTTAGTCTGCTTGTCAGTAAACAGTATATCTCAAAAACCAGAGGTTTGCTTTCAACAGAAATTAGTACGTAGATAAGGTGTGGTGCAGGGAAGAACTAATCATTTTTTTTTAGGCGAAGATGTGGATCCAGATCATGGAATTTTTTTTAAAGGATCTGTTAACATGGAGCGAATAAAAAGCCTTGTGAGGATTATTTATTGTTGATTGTCTCAGTGGCTGTGGTGGAATTTGTCACAATTGTCAAACTACAAGCAGAATTTTTACAGCAAGTTGTTAGATGTGGATTAGCCTGAAGGCTCCTCAGAAAGATGGAAACCATTAATTTTTTTCAGCTTTGTAATTACAGAGCATCAACTAGGCAAAAGCCTCAAGGAAGAGCTGTGTAATTGTATTAACATTGTGTTAATACAATGTGATTGAGATATGCATTCTACTAAGTCCTCTCTTCCCTTATTCACTGTATATTTAGTAGGTTGATTATATTATGACATGTGAACCAAGAAGAGATGTTACTGGCTATTGTTGGAGCTGCTTGGATGTTCAAGTTCTATTTTTATGTCACTGGCTGGGCCAACATTTATTGCCCATGCATAGTTGCCTTTGAGAAACTGGTGGTGAGTTGCTGTCTTGGACTGCTACAGTTCATTTGGTGTAAACAGAATTTTGTTCGGGAGCGAGTTGCAGCATTTTGGCCCAGCAACTGTGACGGAGCAGCGATATGTTTCCAAGTCGGGATGGTGAATGGCTTGTAGGGGACTTGCAAATGGTAGTGTTTGCATGTATCTGCTACCATTGTCCTTCTAGAACGTCGTGACTTTAGAAGGTGCTGTCAAAGGAGTATTAACGAAATTCTGTAGTGCATCTTGTAGATGGTACACACTGATTCTGAATGTGATTGGTGAAGGGATTAGATATCTGTGGATATGGTATCAATAAAGTGGCTGCTTTGTCCTGCATAGTGTCAGGCTTGTTGGTTTTGTTGGAGTATCATTCAAGGCAAATTGGAAGTGTTGCATCACACTCTGTGCACTTAGATGGTGGACAGGCCTTGGGGAATCGCAGATGAATTAGTTGCTGCAGGATGCCTAGAGTCAAACCTGCTCTTGTAGACAGTGTAATTGTATGGCTATTCTACTTCAATTATTGGTCAATTGTAACCTAAAGATGTTGATAATGGGGGTTCAGTGATGGTGATGACATTAGATGCTAAAGGATGATACTTGGATTCTCTCGTTACATATGGCACGTGTGTAACACAAATGTCACTTGCTAATAGTCTTTAAAACCTGAATATTATCCAAGCCTTGCTTTATTTGGGCATGGACCATTTCGGTATCTGAGTTGCGAATTGTGCAATCATTAGCAAGTATCCCTTTTCCTGACCTTATTGTGGAGGGAAGGTCATTCATGAAGTAGCTAAGATGGTTGGGCCTAGGACACTTCCCTGAGGAGCTCCTGCAGGGATGTCCTGGAGTTCAGATGACTGATTTCTAACAACCACAACCATCTTCCTTTGTGCCATGTGTGACTCCAGCCAGTGGAAAGTTTTCCCTCTGATTTCAATTGACTCTCTTGTTAGGGCTCCATGATGCCATACTCTGTCAACTGCAGCCATTGTTTCAAGGGGAGTCATTCGGATTGAGGGAATTCAGCTTTTTGGTCTATGTTTGAACTAAGGTTGTAATGAGGTCAGGAGTTGAACGGTTCTGATGGAACTGAAGCTGATTGTCAGTGAGCAGGTTATAGCTGAGCCACTGCTGTTTGATAGCACTGTAGGCAATACCTTGCATCACTTTACAATGAGATGGGTGAGACTGATGGTTGGTAATAAGCAAGATTGGATTTGCCCTGTGTTTTCTGTGCAGGACGTATCTGGGCAATTTCCCATGTTGTCAGGTATAAACCAATATTTTAGGTGCACTGGAACAGCTTGTGACATCAGCAGATTGTCACCTTATTTTTTGGTTTGCATGGTACTGGTCCTAGCATGCTCTCCTGCGCTTTTCTTTGAACCAGCTTTGATCACTGGCTTGATGGTGGTGGTAAAGTTGGCTATATCCTGGGCCATGAAGTTACAAATTGGGATGGAGTACAATTCTGCTGCTGCTGATGGCACACAGGGCCTCATGGATGCCCAGTCTTGAGTTGCTAGCTCTGCTTGATAGTACCACACAACACAACGTAGGGTATCCTCGATATAGACAAGTTTGTAGCATTTCAAATTGATACCACTGTTATGTTGTCCTTCTTTATACATATCCTTTGCATTAGAAGATGCCCTTTGTGTTGATAGCAAGGTTCAGTTTTGATGACTATTATAGGCAATGCAAGGTGGCGTTCCCATATATTTCATTGGAGGAACATGTTCATCTGGGGTCAATAGGCTGTGGTTTCTCAAGTTTCTGAATTCACGACTTTGAAGTCTTTAGTATACATAATTATGTAGACTGTCATCATTGTGTATTCTGCATTGCAAATTAAACATTGAAATCAAAGAGTCTTTCTGCTATACAACTTACCCTTTTTCTATTTATCCTAATCTGTTCTGCACAATGATCCATTTCGACATTGTGGAATTTCCCATATCAATAATATGGTGATCAGCACAATTGTGCTTTTCAAAACATGACCTCCAGTTTAGTGCAGCAGAGCATCTCTGTTGGTAATTGTGGCCTGCAATTTGACACACATGATTAACCTCTGGGGTTAGAGCTGTAGCTTATCACATTGCTGAATACCATATAATAACATGCCCAAGCCTCTTATCCACATAGAAAATTGTGATGTCAGCTTTCTTATACACTTTAAGTTTGATTTTGAACTATGCTAATTCATGCCTTTTGAGTAAGGTTTTCTGAATATTTGAATGAATAATTTGATACTGTGTTAACGTTGATGAAGGAATATCACTATAATGCCATCCTTATATAGGCCCTCTTGAAACCCAACCTATTCACAAGCATCAAATCTTTTAGATTTTGTAAACTAAATTTGATTTCACGCTATAATTCCTTGCAGTGAGAGCTGGAAATACTATTGAGTATGTTTTACTAAAATATTTTAAGTACCAAATATTTATTTTTCAAATGATTAGTTTTGTAATCTAACTCATTTTTCATTTGATGTTCCATTTGTGCTAATTATTGTTTTTGCAATTCCACTTCAAATGGTCCTATTGTACCTTTCAGAAAGGTTTCTTATTTGGTGCGGTGGTGTGTGTTGAGTTGTGTTTGTAGATGAATTTCTATGTATTGATTTATTGTTGGAACATCATGGCATTAGCTGCTGAAGAAATAGTTTATTGATTAGCTAGAGCAAATCTGAC
>NC_063335.1:120296596-120308038 GCF_021869965.1 Rhincodon typus
AGACAGGGATGTTGGCCAAGGAACAGGGTCGAGTGTTCAAGTGGCAGGCAACTGGAAGCTCAGGGTCATTTTTGAAAACAGAACATTGGTATTCTGCGAAGTGATCACCCAGTCTACACTTTGTGAGCATCAAATGCAGTAGGCTAGATTCTGTGAAGGTAAAGCTCTACTTCCTGGAAGGTTGTTTGGATCTTGGATACTGAGGACGGAGGAAGTAAACAGACAATTGTTACACCTTCTGTGGTTGCAGGGGAAGGTGCCATGGGGCTGGGTGGTGTTGCGAGTGAGGGACGAGTGGACTAGGGTGTCCTGGAGGGAACAGTCCCTGCGGAAAGCTGGCAAGGGAGGGGAAGGGAATATGTGGTGGCATCGGCAGCTAATGATCTTCTGGATGTGAATTATGATGGGATAGTAGGTAAAAACAAGGGGAACCTTATTGCTGTTGCAGGAGGGAAGGGAGGGGGTGAGGGCAGAAGTGCGGGAGATGGTACGAACCCGGTTGAGTGCCCTGTCGACAATGCTGCTGGGAAATCCTCAGTTGTGGAAGAAGGTGGTCATTCCAGAGGCTCCCTTGTCGAAGTTGGCATCTTTGCAACAGATGCAATGCGGATGGAGGACCTGGGAGAATGGAATGGAGACTTTACAGGAAGCAGGTTGTGAAGATGTATGTCAAGGTAACTGTGGCCGTCAGTGGGTTTATTGTGGATATTGATAACCGGACTATCCCCAGAAATGGAAACAGAGATACTGAGACAGGAAAGGGAGGAGTCAGAGATGGACCAGGTGAAAGTGACTGGGTGGAAATTAAGAGCGAAATCAATAAACTTTTCCAGTTCCAGACAAGAAAGGGAAGCAGCACCGATGACACCATCAATACACCGGATAAAGAGTTGTGGGTAAGGTCCAGAATAGGACTAGAACAAGGAATATTCCATGTATCCCACAGAGAGACAGGCATAACTCAGGGCCATCCAGGTATCCATGACCACTCCTCTGACCTGAAGGAAATGAGAATTTAAAGAGATGCTCAAGCGGAGGACAAGCTCGGACAGGCAGAGGAGGCTAGTGGTGGATGGGAACAGTTCAGGCCTTTGTTCCAGGAAGAAGCAGAGAGTCCTAGACAACCCTGGTGGGGGATGGACGTATAAAGGGGTTGCACGTTCATGGTAAAGAGGTGGTGGCTGGAACCTGTAAACTGTAAATTCCAAAACTGGCGTAAAACATCAGAGGAATCACAGATGTAAGTAGGCAAGGACTGGACCAGGGAGACAACAGTGAGTCAACGTGGGACAGGAGTAGGCAGAAACAACGCATCTGCCCGGCAGTCCTGTTGTGGATTCTGGGAAGGAGATAGAAGCGAGCTTGCTGGGTTGGGAGACTATCAGCTTGGAGGCAGTGGTTGGTGACTGCAGTTGACACAATGGCCTGATGTTTCATGTTGGGGTCATGGTGCAGGGGGAGATCGGAGGAGGTATCTGAGAGCTGGCACTCAACTCTGCAATGTCGAGGTCAGTCCACCAGGAAACAACAGTACCACCCCCTCCCCATCCCTTATCAGCAGGCTTAATTACAAAGTCAGGGTTGGATCTGCGAGCACAGAGTGCAGTCAGTTCCTGAGAGGATAGGTTGGAATGGGTAAGCGGGGGGTGGTGTGCAGAGAAACTGAGGTGACTAATGTCATGCTGACAGTTCTCAATGAACAGGTCGAGTGCAGTCAGAAGACAAGAGGGAAGGGTCCAGGTGCAGGGAGAGTAGCGGAGGTAGGCAAAAGGGGTCTGTGGAATGGGAAGGGGGCACTTGTCCAAAGAAAGAGGCACGGAGGCAAAGGCTGCAAAAACAAGAGTTCAACGTCATGTTGTGCCCGAAATTCATTAAGCTGGGGATGCAAAAAGATGAAACTGAGACCTTAGCTGAGCACAGCAGGTTCAGCATTAGAGAGCAGAAGGTCAGGAGGGATGATGAATACATGACAGGAGGTGGGGTTGGGGGAGGGTTTAGAATCAGAGGGAAAGGGCAAGAAGGAAGGTTCTGAAGGGCTGTGGGATGTTGCGTATTGTGGGCCTTGATGCCTGAAAGAAAAAGAAAAAGAAGTTTCTTATTAGCATGTTGAATGAGCCAGAAGATGAAGTGGAACTGGGGAGTGGTGCAGTCCTGGGCCAGCTTGATGTGATGCTGATGGAGAGACAGCGAAGAGTGTATGGCACTGATTGGCTTCAAAGCTAGCATGTTAGTGCAGAAAGCAGCTGGGAAGGCAAACGGAATGCCGGCCTTCATTGCAAGAGGTTTCGAGTACAAGAGCAAGGAAGTCATTCTGCAGCTGTACAGAGCCTTGGTGAGAACATACCTGGAATAGTGTGCGCACTTTTGGTCTCCTTAAGTAAAAAGAAATACTCGCCAAAGAGAAAGTGCAGCAAAAGTTCAGACCAATTCCAGGGATCACAGATTTGTCACACAAGAGACTGGGTCAAAAGGGCCTCTATTCACTGGAGTTTGGAAGAATGAGAGGACATCTATCCATTTATAAAATTATGATTGAGCTGAACAGACTGGAAGGAGGGATGGTATTTCCCCTGAAGCACAGGGAGGTGCAGAGTTCCAGAATAAGGGCTCACAGTAGGCCATTTCTGAAGGTGGTGAACCTGTTGAATTCTTGACCAGAGAAGGCTGTGAAGGCCAGCTCACTGAAGATGTTTAAGAAAGAAAACAAAAAAAAAAGAACTGCAGATACTGGAAATCAAAAACAAAAACAGAAATTGCTGGAAAATCTCAGCAGAACAGATCTGAAGAAGGTTCATTGGACCCAAAATGTTAACTGTTTTCTCTCTACAGAGCTGCCAGACATATTTAAGAATGAAATAGATGAACTGCTAGAAACTAAGGCCATCAAGGGGCATAGGCAACGAGCATGAGTATGGCATTGAGATAGACAGTCATAATCATGCTGAATGGCAGAGCAGGATGTTTGAGGCAGATGGAATACTTCTGATCCTATTTTCTAAATTTCTATGCTTCCAACGCTGATCTCTGCTTAAGAGTACAGCAGTTCCAAAACCTTAAACTTTCCTGCAATGATGGGGATTAATCCTCTAAATAACACATCCTTGTTTTGCTGCTTCACACTTCTTTTATCAAGAGTGGACAAGATAGGCATTGCCAGAACCTACATTATCTGAAATTTGGGATTCTGTCAGCCAGTCGGATGTCAAAACAAGAGATTTGCATCAAGCAGGTGAGTGCTACAAGCACTCATTCTCTTAGAATGCAGAGCAGGCTGCACAGGTAGGATTTGAAATCATGATCTCAAGTGGCCCAGATAGACCAACTAACCTTCGTAGGCAGTGCTCACATAATTAATTTTGCTTCTGAGAAATCATGAGTTCAAATCCTACCATTGGCAAGTGTAAAAAAGTGTAAAAATTATTAAATTAAATTAAATTAAATCTGTTCATCATCATAAAACTCAGCAGTCATTCTTCAAAAATAAATGGTTTAATGCCGTAGTGTAAATGACCAAATTGAAGACCACTGCAAGAACTAGCTATACCTCGGAAAATGAACTATATGCTACTTTTAGTTAAGCTGCTTTGACCTTGTAGAAATTAGTCTTTATTTTCCATGAAATCAAATGGAGATTCTGATAGCAGAATTGAAACAATGGAGCCCTACATTTTAACGGAGAAGTGATTCTTGGGCCGAAGTTTATATTTATTTTACACTTAATTTAGTGTCACATTAGGCCCACAATTTCACCTTATGTGAATGTAACTCCTAATTCAGATAACTTTAATATCAGTCCTTCTCTATTTAGATTTATATTTTTGACATTTTTCAACTTGTACAGAAAAAAGGAATAATTTCACCTGTAAACTTACTTGTGACATAAAAATCCTGTTTGCCTTAACAAAACAATTAAATTGATGAGCTACATCAATAAAATCCACTTCAAAAGATAATTTGGCATTTAAGTGTACAACATATGTGCTCTCAGGCTATTTAGGTGTGTCTGACATTTAAAAGATAGCCTTGAATTTACTTGGATTGAGCCAGTGTTTATGTATACACCATCAGCGTAGTCTATAGAACATAATGATCATACAGAGTAGTAAAAACATGGAGAAATAAACAATACTGCGCAGTGGGCTTCGTGTGAACTGGTATCCATTCTTTGTCAATTTATTGTCATATCCCTCTAAAAACAAACATGGTGCAAAGACCATTTCATTTATTAATGACAGTATGCTTACATAGCAGAAGGTCACAGTTATAGTTGTTTACTGAAAATCTGCTACAACAGCCAAAATCAAATTCCATAGGATATGTCAAAAATGTTATTCATTGGCACATTATAATTATCAAGAGATGTCATTTGCAAATAACACAGGATGACACTGATTTTCGAGAATGTACAAAGAGAACATTTAATTTAAATTTTTCAGATGAAATTTGATTTTTGGAAAGTATTGTTCTTCAGATAAATTTACATGAGAAATTATGATGGTGTCAGCAAGTTGACTGATTGCTTCAAATTGTTTTAAACAAATTTAACGAAAAAAAAATTCCTTTGGGCTGCCTGCAGATAATAAGCTTCGGTGGGTGGGGGTAGAGGAAAGGTTAGTATTCCAGTTTGAAACATTATTTCATAACTAATCCATATAACACTAAAACTGTGCAAGAATTGGAAGAACCACAAAGTAATTTCCAAGTAACACTGGTGTCCTGTGTTGTTTCCAAGAGGTGCAGCCAGGGAATGCTTCAATTAACATGAAACCAGATTCCCACTTAAACTGAGCAAGTTTGGCAGCATCTGCAAAGAGAGAAACAGAGTTAATGTTTTATGTCCAGAAGCTGATTGCAGCTGGAGAAGGTAAGTATATATGCTGGAGATGGGGTGGGGAAAGGGGTGAGGAGTAAACAATAAGTGGAGATGAAGCTCAGAGAGAGAAAACACAGTTGGGCAGACAAAGAAATGTGTAAAGCTCAGCCTGGAAGATGAATAGCTGCTAATGGGGATCACTAGTGGCTGACAATGGTTGTTTGTGGTGACAGCCCATGTGATGACAAGGCTTGGCATGGGGGGATTAGAGTAAGGACATGACAGAAGGTGCTCAAACATAAAATTGTTGTACACAAGTCCAGAGGGTTGTAGGGTTCCAAAGCGGAAAATGAGGTGCCATTCCCAACATCTCCCCACACCCTATGGGACCTTCCCATGCAATTGCAAAAGGTGCAACACCTGCCCACTTATTTCCTCCCTCCTCAGTATCCAAGGCCCCAGATACACCTTCCAGGAGAAGCAGCAAGTTATTTGCACTTCACTCAATCTAGTCTACTGTATTTGCTGCTACAATATGGTCAACTCTACATTGGGGAGATGAAGCACAGATTAGCCAACCACATTGCAGAACACCTATGTTCTGTCTGCAGAAATGACCCGAGTTTTTGGTTGCCTGATACTTCAACACACCACTGTGTTCCCTGGCTAACACTTCTGTCTAGCGCTTGCTACAGTGCTCCATTGAAGCTCAGCACAAGCTAGAAGAACAGCATCGCATCTTCAACTTGAGAACTTTCTGGACTCAAGATCAAGTCAATAATTTTAGGACTTGTGCACCTTCTCCCATGTACTTATCGCAACCCCATACACCAGACCTTGTTATCACATCAGCTGCTATCACAAGTAACCTATTGTCAGCGATTCATTCTCCCAGGCTGATCTTTACACATTTCTTTGTCTGTTCAATTGTTTTCTTTCTCTCTGGATTCTAACTCCACCTGTTGTTTACTCCACCCCAGCATATATACCAACCTTTTCCCAGCTACAATCAGTTCTGAAAAGGGTCTCCGTACCTGAAAAGTTAACTCTGTGTCTCTCTCCACAGATGCCGCCAGACCTGCTGAGTTGTTCCAGCAATTTCTGGTTTTATTTCAGATTTCCAGCATCCACAGACTTTCTTTTTCCCCAGTTAGACTGGTCTGAAACTAGTGGCTTAATGGATTGTAGGTGAGGATATTAAGGGTGAAGTTATCAAATAAATTCTGGAATGGAACCCATGATTTTATGAAGTACTTTTCAGTATTAATTAAGGTGATATTTCTTCAGAGAAAACATATCAGAACAATGAGCAGGGTTTTTCTGCAGGCTTTGAGACACCTGTGCAAGAACAATTAGAAGTCTCAAGTCATATTTACCTACAGTGAGACTAGCTCAGCAATCTTCCCAGAGCAGCCTGCTAATTATCACTTCCACACCCAACATCCTATTGATGATAGCAGGCACGTTTGCGATGCTATAGTCCAATCAGAGGAGGAGAGTTGAGCGCTGCTGAGATAGATCACATATCCTCAACATGGGAAGATACTCGGGGACGCTTGAGGCATAAAATTAAATAAATAATTCTGAGAGGCAAAGCCAATGGGACAATCAAAGCAGAGACAATAAATTCTAAATAGCTCTTTTGCATTGCAGAGAGGAGCCTTTTTGATCCACACCCTCTCTTTGGGGTCATAAAAGGCTGCTTCCATCAAGCAAGTGGCTTCAGTTTGGACATAAGGCTATTCTGCCTCCATGCAGCAGACAGCTGATATGCCTCCCAGTAGGCTCTTGGAAAAGATCCATGCCTCCAAACCTATCAGCATGAGCCAAAAAAATTCAACTCAATAATCCAGTTCTAGTTTAAGCTGTTTAATGTGTTTCAGATTTAAATATTTAATTGGCAATTGATAACATATAAATCAAATGGAATATTTCTCCAAAACATGAATGAAAAGTTTATCATTAATCCAAGCCTTAAAATAAAATTACAGTATGAGAGAGGCGTATTTCTTTGTTATTTGTGATTGGATTCAGAGTCATTGAACAATGCGTACAAAATACTATTTTATTGGGTCACCAAAAAGTGTCTAATATAGCATGGCTCCAAAATACAGGGTGGTTTGTAAACTCATGATCTGAGTTTTATGTAAAATTGATCACAAATTCAAATCACAGAACTGGATGACTTTTAAGCACAAAGTCTGCTGTGTGCAAACCTAATTTGCAGCTCAGTTTCGCTGCTGCCATCTCTTCTTGCCCTAAGTTTCGGCCCAGAAGAATTTCAGTTTTGCCAGGCCAAATCTTTGAAAAATACTTACATTCAAAAAATATTATATGCTTGATCATAACTAAACAGAAATTCTAGTTCATGGATATTAAAACATGTTGAACAAAATATCAAAATAATTGGCTCAATGTCTAGCAACAGTTCCAGTACAACATTCAAACCATTATGGCTTCTTCATCATTTTTCTCCATTACTGTTCAATATTTCTAATTCCACTGCCTCTCATCCCTCTGCCCAACTGTTCTGTGATCTTCGCTCATAGAAAAGCAGCACTAACACAGTTGCCTTCAAACTATTTTATCTTCAAATTTTTTTGTTTCTAGTCCTTTATAAAACATGAGTGTATTTTCTTCTTCCATTTTGTCTTGACAGGTCACTAGGCCAGAAATGTCCAAACTAATTTCAACAGTGAGATTATGCCCACAGTACAACCTATCTTTGAATATCATCTATATACAGATTCATCCAGTTGTTTGGAATCAGTTTGTTACAAGCCATACAAATCAATGAATTTCTACTTTGAACAATTGGCTATAAAAGAGAAGGTAATGCAAGATCTTTCTCTTAAAATAGCAAAGTAAATAAGTTATATGTTGTAAGAAATATATTGATCAAAAATACAGCAGACAAACAAAAGAATTCAAAGTACATCAGGCCAGAAATCCAAGATCCACAGTCAAACGCTTATGAGAATTAAAAACCAGAAGAAACTGCAAATGCAAAAGCAGAAGTTGCTGGAAAAGCTCAGCAGGTCTAGCAGCATCTGTGAAGAAAAAAAATCAGAGTTAACGTTTTGGGTCCAGTGACCCTTCCTCAGAACTTGTGGGAATTAAGTCCGTTATAAAAGATATAATAGCAGAGCATTTAGAGATATGTAATATAATAAAGCAGAATCAGCATAGCTTCATCAGCAGCGCGTTGGCTCAGTGGTTAGCACTGGTTCCTCACAGCACCAGGAACCCGGGTTCCATTGACCCTCAGGCAACTGTCTGTGCGGAGTTTGCACATTCTTCCTCCGTCAGCGTGCGTTTCCTCTCACAGTCCAAAGATGTGCAGGTTATGTGGATTGGCCATGCTAAATTGCCTGTAGCGGTCAGGGTAGGAGGGTGGGTCTGGGTTGGGTGCTCTTTGGAGGGTCAGTGTGCATTCGATGGGCCGAATGGCTTGCTCCTAGGCAGTAGGGACTCTATGAAGGGGACAAATTTATTAGAATTCTTTGAGGAAGATAAAGAGGAACCAGCTGAGGTACTACATTTGGTTTTACAGTAGGAGTTTGATAAGGCATTGCATATTAGGCTATTTAAAAAGATAAGAGCCTAAGGTCTGAAAGTAGCTTTTCAGCATGGATAGAGGATTGGCTAAGTAAAAGAAGACATGAAGTTGGGATAACAGAAGTATTTTCAGGAAGGGAACTTGTGACTGGTGGAGTGTAGTAATATTCAGTGCCTCCGTTCTTCTTGCCAAAATGCAGAACCTCAGATTTTCCCTCATTATATTTCATCTGTCTGGTTTTTAACCTATTCACTTTACCTGTCTATAATTATTTACAATATATATGAATGATTTGGATGAAGAAAGTGAATGCACTATAGCCAAGTTTGCAGATGACACAAAATAGGTGGGAAGGCAAATGGCAAGGGCTGCACAAAGCGTCTGCAGTGTGATATAGACAGGTAAAGCGAATGGGTTAAAAACCAGACAGATGGCATATAATGAGGGAAAATCTGAAGTTCTACACTTTGGCAAAAAGAACGGAGGCAGAGTAATATTTGAATGGAGAAAGACTGAAGACAGTTACAACAGAGGGATCCAGGAGTCGCTGTGCAAAAATCACAAAAAGCTAACATACAAGTTCAGCAATAGGGAAAATAGAATATTGCCTTTATTTCAAAGGGAATAGAGTATAAAAATAGGAATGTCTTTGAAAACTATACAAGACACTCATCAGGTCATAGCTATAATACTGTGAACAGTTTTGAGCCCCTTATTTAACAAAAGATATACTGGCATTGGAGGCATTAGCAGGGAGGACTCACAAAGCTGATCCTGGGTATGGACAGATAGTCTTAGAAGGGAGATTGAGTATGCTGGGCCTGTACTCAATAGAATTTAGAAGAATGGGAGGCAACATTATGGAAACATACAAGATTCTTAAGGGATTTGTCAGGGTAAATGCAGGAATGTTGGTTCCCCTGTGGGAGAGTCCAGGACTAGAGGGCAATATCTCAGAATAAGGGCTCACCTATTTAAGACTGCAGAGGAGCAATTTCTTCTCTTAGATGCTGGTGAATCTGTGGCATTCCTTACAGCAGAGCTCTCTAAAGGTTAGATTGTTAAGTATACTCAAGATTGCAAAAGACAGATTTTGAATTAATTAAGGGAATCAAAGTTTATGGACAAAGCTTAGTTGAGGATTGTCAGAGCAGCTATGATCTCATTGAAAATTAAAACGGTGCCCCTTGTTCTGAATACTTCCCAGCTGCCTGGATAAGGACACTCAAGAAACTTGACACCAACCACGACAAAGCACCTTGCTTGATTGACCCTTCATCCACAAACATTCAGTCCCTTCACCACTGATGTTCAGTAACAGCAGTATGTACTATACACAAGATACACTGCAGAAATTCACCAAAGCTCCTTAAACAGTACCTTTCAAACCTATGACGTCTACCACCTATAGGGACAAGGGCAGCAGATACATGGGAACACCACCACCTTCAACTTCCCTTCAAGCTAAACACCAACCTGACTTGGAAATATATCGCCGTTCCTTCCACTAGGTCAATATCAATAACCGTGTCATAGCTGTACCAACATTAAATGGACTGCCAGTTCAACAAAGCAGCTCACCACCACCTGCTCAAGGATAACTAGGCTGGGCAATAAATGCTGGCCAATGGGATGGATTATTTTCAAAATTACATGTCATTATATCCTGCAAATAATACATTACCTCACATCATGTTCATGCAATTTCCTATTCTCAGAAGACAGAAATTAGACAGCGACAAATCCCGAGATGAAAGTCAGAGTTAGTGGCTCCAGCTTGCTGCCTGCTCCTTTGGACCTCCATTCTTGTCAGAAATCCCCAACATTATTGGCGACACCCTCCACCTCCAGAGCATGGAGGTTGGCACTGGACACCTGCCAGCCTCATCACATCACTGATCCACTCAGAATAATTACGGGGATAAACAAGACGGCGGCAGAGCAGGTCACTCCAGCCAGAGCCCCTCTGCTTTGTCAGTTCCTTTTCTTTTTTCTTTCTTATTTTCTTTTCTTTTCTGCATTCCTCCTCCTCCCCACCCCCATCACTTCCCACACAATTTTTAACTTCTTGAACATACCCAGAGGTAATGGAGCCGAGTCGCAGATCATGCCAGTGCAGGAGGCGTGTCCCAGAGGCGGGGCATGGGCCAGAGGCTAGTGCAGGAGGTAGTCCAAGCCCAGGCCAGCCTGGGAGTTGAATCCTGGAGGCAAGTCGCAGGCAGGAGCCCAGAGCAGGAGGCAGTCTGAGCCCAGGCCAGCTTGGGAGGCAAGTCCTAGAGGCGAGCCCTGGAGGCAAGTCCCAGGTCAGAGACCAGCACATGGAGACTGCAAGGCCTCATGTTCTGAAGTCTGGTGGGCATGGGCTCAGTGAAAAAGACTCTTATTTGGGAATTTTTAACATATTATTTATTCTCATTCCAGACTCAGTAATCTGAGTACTTTAAAACTTTGTATTCCTATGCTAGACGTTTTTTCTACTTTTTCAGTTCTGTAACAAACACTTAAAGTATCTGTACCTAAGATGGTACCAAAGCAGCGACAAAAGGCTCATAACAAAAAGCCAGGTAGTTTCTCATTATTGTCAGCAGTGATTAGATAAAGATGTTTAATTAGTTAACCTGTAGTTGTATGGCACTGCGCTATGTCAATGCCATACCTACAATATATGCCAACAGCTTAACTGGCAAAGAAGTTGCCCATGCTTCAACCAAATGAGTCATGTCTCAAAATCTAAAGGGAGCAGTCTTTGATCATGTCAAGGGGAAAGTCAAAACTCAGGTCGTCCTGGCACAGTTAGTCAAGAGTAACTTCCAATCTCAGTCCAGTTGCAAGAAGACAGAGGTAAAGGGCTCACTTTCGTCCCCCTCCACCCACAGCTCAACGAATACCGCTCATGTTTGGACATAGAGCAGTTTTTCCGCCGCCTCCGCCTCCAAGCTCACTTCTTCAACAGTGAACCTAACCCTCCCTCTACTGACCCCTTCTCCCGACTCCAACACACCCCCTCCTCCTGGACACCACCCCAAGGCCTCCTACCCTCCCTCGACCTCTTCATCTCCAACTGCCGTCG
>NC_063335.1:120333038-120350465 GCF_021869965.1 Rhincodon typus
ATTGAGAAAATTCATTAAAAGGGATGACTGTACATTGTCAACGAACAGAGTTTAAAAACTATTACATGGTTTACAACAACTATAAAGTTCTTCAAGGTGTAAAACTCAAAAATAATCAAAGTAACTTACGCATTGTATAAGCTTAAAAGAAAAAATTTATAGAGTTGCCAGAAATAGTAGTAAACCGGAGGATGGGAGTATTTTTCAAACAATAAAGCAAAAAAGGGCCAAGAAACTGGTCAGGAAACAGAGAATAGAATAAAAATGTAATCCACTTAAAAAAATAAAAACAGACTGTAAAAACTTCTACAGGCATGTAGAAGGTAAACATTTGGATAAGGTATTCAATGGATCCATGACAGGCCAAGTCAGGAGAATTTATAACAGGGAATGGAGAAGCGGCAGAGAAGCTAAATTATTACTTTGTGTATATTTCCACTGAGTAAGATATGAGAAATCTTACAGAATTAGAGATACAAGTTACTAGGGAGCATTAGGGGTTGAAGGGAATTAGTATTAGTAAGAAGGTTGTATTGGAGAAATTGATGGGGTGCAAGTGGATAAGTCCTCCGGACCTGATGATATTTTTCACTCCAAATGGTTGAAGGAAGTGGCTTCAAAAGATAGTCAATTCATTAATGGATCACCTTCCAAAAAACTAGACTCTGGAATAATCTTGCAGATTGGAAGTGAGCAAATGTTACTGTACCACTTAAGAAGAGAAGTTAGTAGTAGTAGGGAGAACGCTGGAATCAAATATAAAAGGGTATGATAAATGGAAACATGAATAATCATGATCCGATTGGGCATAGTCAGGATTGAGTTGCGTATGAGAAATTGTATTTCCAGAACTGGGAGCTTTTTTTTGAGGGTATTATTTAAAAAATTGAAAAAGGGCTAGATGGACGGAATATATTCGGATTCCAGAAGGTTTTAAAAAGGCTCCCTACAGGAAGTTGGTTAGCAAAATTAAAGCATATGGCATTGAAGTAACTTGCTGGCATAATTTAAAGATTGGATAACGGACGATCCTTGAGTAAGAATAAATAGGTCACTGTTACATTAGCAGGCTGTGGCTAGTGTGGTAACTCAGAGGTCAGTATTTGGACCACAGCTGTTCATAAAATATAACAATGATTTGGATATGGGGACCAAACACAATATTTCCAAAATTGTAAATGGTACAATGCTTTATGGGAGTGTGTTGTGTAAAGCAATTCCAGAAGAATTAATGAATGGCAAGGACACGGTGGATGCAAAATAGAGTCATAGAGTAATTCGGCATGGAAATCGGCCTACGGCCCAAACTGGTCCATGCTGCCTACGGTGCTCATTCAGCTAATTCCAATTGCCCGCTTTTGGTCCCTATCCCTCTAAACCCTTCCCATCTGTACCTATCCTTTTGTTTTTTAAATGTAGCTGTTGTACCTGCCTCAACCGCTCTGATGTAATTATAGGTTAGTCATATTGTAGGACGAATATGTGTGCAGACCTTTTCTTGAATGCTAAGCGGTTGGAAACTATAGACGTATAAAGGGACTTAGGCGCCCATGTCAACAAGTCATTGAAGGCTAACATGCAAGTGCAGCAAACAACTGGGAAGGTGATGGAATTTTAGCCTTTGTCACAATACGATCTAAGTGCAGGTGTTGAGAAGTCTTGCTTCAATTATATAAAAGCTTGGTTAGACCACATCTGGATCCATGTGCGCAGTTTTGATCTCTATCTCAAGAAAGATCCAACTGTAACAGAGGGAACATAACCAAAGGTTCACAAGACCTGCACCCTGATTAATGAACAGTTTCATGAGGAGAGTCATAGTCATGGAGCATAGAATTGCAGAGCACAGAAACAGACCCTTCAGTCCAACTCATCCATGCCCACCAAATATCCTTAACTGATCTAGTCCCATTTGTCAGCATTTGGCCCATATCCCTCTAAACGTTTCCTATTCATGTATCCACCTGGATGCTTTGTAAATGTCGTAATTGTACCAGCCTCTACCTCTTCCTCAAGCAGCTTGTTCCATAGACACACCACCTCGGAGTGATAAAGTTGGCCCTTTAAAATCTTTCCCCTCTCACCTTAAACCTATGTCCTCTAGTTTTGGATTCCCCTACCCTGGGAAAAAGACCCTATCCATGCCCCTCATGATTTTATGAAACTCTATAAGGTCACCCCTCAGCCTCCGATACCCCAGGGAAGAAAAGCCCCAGCTTCTCCCTATAGCTCAAATCCTCCACTCCAAACTGGGCCTGTAGTCTCGGGTTTCGAAGAATGAGATGTGATCTTAAGACCATAAGATGTAGCAGCCAAATTATGCCATTTGGCCATCAAGTCTGCTCTGACATTCGATCATAACAGATGTGTTTCTCAAGCCCATTTTTCTGCCCTCTCCCCGTAACCTTTGATCCCCTTACTAATCGAGAAAACTTGGCATCTACTGTCCTCACTGGCTGAAGAAATTCCTCCTCATCTCAGTTCTAAAAGGTCATCCCTTCACTCAGACTGCTTTTTTACTTTATTCATTCACTGGATGGGGGAGTCGCTGGCTAGACCAGCATTTATTGCCTATCCCTAATTGCCCAGAGGGCAGTTACGAAACAACCACATTGCTGTAGGCCAAATTAGGTAAGGATGGCAGTTTCCTTCCCTAAAGGACATTAGTGAGCCATCTGGGTTTTTCTGACAATCGGCAATGGATTCACGGTCATCATGAGACTCTTAATTCCAGATATTTATTGAATTCAAATTCCACCATCTGCCATGGCGGGATTCTAATTCAGGTCCCCAGAACATCACTTGGGTCCCTGGATGAACAGGCCAGCGATAATACCACAAGGCCATTTCCTCCACTCTAAAGGTCCTAGTCACTCTGACTGGAAGAAACATCTTTTCCACATCCACTCTATCCACGCCTCTCAGTATTCTGTATGTTTTAATCAGATAGCCCACTTATCCTTCTAAACTCCATCGAGTACAGACCAGAGTCCTCAGCTGCTCCTCATATGACAAGCCCCTCATCTCCAGGATCATTCTTGTAAACCTCCTCTGGACGTTCTCAACGCGAGCATACCATTCCTTAGATATGGGGCCCAAAACTGCTTAAAACCTACAAAATACTGAAAAGGATAGGCAGGTAAAATATTTCCCCTTATCAAGGAATCGACAAGTCAAGGAGGGGACAATACTTTTAAAATAATAGGGATGCCATTTTGGGCTGAGGAGGAGAAGTACTTTTACTCAGTGTTGTAAATCTTGGAAATTCTTTACAGGGCTGTGAAAACTTAGTCTTTGACAATGTTTAAAGTAGAGTTTGATAGATCTCTGATGACCAGTGATGTAAAGGGTTACGGAGACAATGTGGATATAAGACACTGAAATGTTTAATCTGCCATGATTGTAACAAATGGCAGAGCAAGTTCACCAGACTGAATGACCCACTCCTGTTTCTGTGTTCCTACTCTGAAATAATTTAACAGAATTCAGGGTATACAAATTTTGTCACTCACGATATCGATTTAAGAGAACCTTCTCTTATTGATCAGCAGGCTTCTGCTTTTATTGCAGAGAAATAGGCCCAAGTGAAAGCAAAATTCAGTACCTCAGCTTCCTTCTCATCAAATTTTTGAAGGATTGACAAAAATTTAAACAGTTCCCCACTGGGTCCTGGATTAGAGTCAGATCTTCCATTGTCAGAATGTACTGCACATTCAGAGACCTGACACTTTAGTTCCAGACTTTAGAGCTAGTATGTTCGTTCTCTGACCTTTTCTCTCTATTTAAACTCTATTTAAAGTCCTTAAATTCTCCTGATATTCCCTTTTGCTCTTTTTGAAGTGCTATTTCCTTTGGTTATTCTGCTCTCTGTACTGCTTCTCTTCTAAGTTCAATTTTTTAAATTTCATCTCTCTTTCCTGTTTAAGCTGCTACATGTACAATCTGATTCTCACTAAACTCAATTGTCTCACCATCCAGGTGACTTTGCCATTCTTCCAGTTTGAACTGTTGTGCTATTAGCTCAATTATGTCTGCTTTCTTAACCTAACTGCTCGGCCTGTTCAATTAGCTTAACCTTGGTGGTTATTTGGAAATCGGAGGTAAATATTTCCTCCCCAGAAAAGACTTAGCAACTACCTCAGCTATTTTAGTGTAATAACGCACAAGAAACCTGGTATATTTTGTTTTATCCTTTTCCAATTATTAGTACCCCACTTTCAACTAAATGTTGTCTGTATCCCATTGCCAGTGCCAACTTTTACATTACAACCAAGTCTGGAGAAGTACAATATCACTCTGGTCCGACTGCTCTGCTGGACACAACATAAACTAATTTTTTTTTTCACTTACAAGGATGACCAATTAAAAATCTTATATATACCAGGATTTAAAACAGCAAGATCTGTCAATTAGGTTTCTTAATTAATTACTGGTTTATTATAAATCCAAACTTATTCAACAAAGATGCAATAATCGGTTAACGTACACATACCAAAATATCCCCAACATACATGTACACATTCACCCGGAAAAGAGAACAATTTCTGAGCAAGCTTCTTAAGAAAAAACCCTGTAGCTAATGGGTTACTCTCAATAAAGCGTAGAATCTTCTGGCTTACATGGACAAGTCGCTAATTATCTGAAAATTTTGCAGACACAGATTGCTCAGGAAATGAACTCAAGGTATTTCTTCCATCACTCTTCCAAAATTACAAACTGTTTTCATCCTGAACTCAACAAGAGAATTTTCTGTTCAGCTGAACATTCTGTTTTCTAGGCAGCTTGTTCTTAGCTAGCTTTCCTCCAACTCAGCAGGTTCTTAGCAGGTTTCCCTCCAACGGAAACAGATAAAATAAGCGCCTCTCAAAGCCATTGTTCTGCCCACCAGGGGTCCACAATGAAACAGTCATTACCAGACATGTCATCTGCAGGAAACCCTGTCAAAAACAAATCTCCAATGTTCACAGTGTTCTTTCAATTAACTATTTTAAATAAACCATTCCAGTCATTTCCACAAACTTAAAATAAATCCATTTTCTATACTTCTTCAAAATGTAAGTATCCTGAGCAATATTTTATGTAAAATGGCTTCCATTTCCAAAATGCAAAATTTCTAATGTACTCTCCACCTCTGTTGCCAGAGGAAATCAGAAGGACCAGAACCCAGAGCCCTCCATCTTTCCTTCCAGCAAATATCTGGCTTAAAATCTGAATATAAAAGCACACAAGCATCAAATCAAGCCCTCTGATCATTTCAGAATGCTATATCATAATTTTCTTCAATGCTTTGAGATTCCCAAGTCATTTAAAATCTAACAATGGACGGAGTTTTGAGTTTACAAGCGGGTATGTGCAGAGCCTTATGAATTCAATTAAGTGCCAGGTACAGTAAACAAAGTACAACCTGTCCATAACAGCTTCTATGGTTACTGGTCTTAGACCAGTAGCTACAGGATTAACACATTTTTTGATAGCCAGAGAGTCAGACGTTTATTACAAATTATCGATCAACAGCTCTTAAGCGGAGTCCCAAAGAAGTCCACAAGTACAAAGATTGTTCAGAATACTAGCCTCAAAGCCAACTTTGAAAGAGAAGCACTGAGAAAGAGCAGCAAGAAATTGAAGACAGATGTTCTAAACTCATGTTTCAGTTGTTCTACTTTTATTCAGTGAACTTTATCTGAAAATAGTATGTCACAGTTAGCACTTATTGAAATATTCAGGTTTTTACATGCTCACTAAATTATAGCACTTGAAGGTAAACATCTGCAAAATGCACTATGTTGTTAGGTGAAATTACCACATTCCACTGCTCATACCTATCACATTGTTGCATTATTGAAATCTCCTTAATAATTTCCTGCAGGTCGGACTCCACTGGCACTTGCTTTATTGCAACAACTTGGCCAGATTCCTTATGGATTGCTTTAAAAACACTGCCATAAGATCTGAAAAAAGAAAAGATGCATTTCAAATAAATACCAAACAAATTTCTACTTTAAAGCATTTTTTAAAATGCTCTACTAAGTGTATCTCCTAATTTTAACAGATGAAGGAAATTCCATTCCTGTATATTTTCTCTGGCTCTCTTCTATCATGAACAATTTCTTGTTTATCAAAACTTTAGAAATTTAAGACAAAACACCATACCTAATTTACTTAAAATCACATTTATTAAGAATATATTACATGATGTGTATTTAAAATGTTATAAAATTATGTTTTTTGAGCTGACCTGCTGAATTAACATCTTACAACAACTTAAACTTGTACAGCACCTTTAAAGTAATAAAATATCCCAAGGCAGTAGACTGGAGTTTGATAACATTGTACGACACTCAGCCACAGAAGAAGATATTAAGTCACAAGCAAAAACTTCAACAAGTGAAAAGTCTGAAAGGAGGAAAGTGAGGTAGAGATGGACACGAACAGAATAGTCAGTAGGGAGAGTACAGAGTTTTCCTTCCCCAAGTCCCTCAACCTGATCCACTCCCTTACCTCCTTTAAAGCCTTTGTTAAAACCTGCTCCTCTGACCAATCCTAATTGTTCATTCTTTGGCTCAACACGCATTTATTTTTAATTATGCCACTATGAAGACTGAATCTATTATCTTTAAAGGTTTGGCTGAAGGAAACCATGGCTAGTCCAAGCCTGGAAATTCAACATCAGTCTAACAGAACATAGTGAAGCATAGACAGTTCAAGAGAGATGATGGAAGAATAGAGTTGGTTTCTTGCATATATGTTGAAGCTGACCTCATATCTATACAAAATGTTGCTAAGGGTATTAAAGTCTGAAATATTAAAAGTACCAAGATATATAAATCATATTTTGTTTAAACATTCACTCTTTTGCAAAGAAATTCATCCTAAGTTCTTTACTAGCAGCCATCATATATTTACGTTGCTCCAGACATGGAAATAATTTTGTCCAGTCCAGCTAATCAAGCCTTTTGGAACTTTGAAGCCGCCACCCACCCCCCCCCCCCCCCACCCACCCACAAACCCACCACCGCCCCAGGTGCCCTCTTTACCACAGAAGAGATCCCTGCTGAATCATTCCTGATAGATGCATTCTACCAATTCTGATAACATCCTTTTAAATCTTTTCTGCACTTTCTCCAATACTTCTACATACTTTTTATTGTGTGAGAACAAGGCTGGTAATCCTAGCATATTGAGCCTATGTTCTGCAAGAATTTAACATTATCTCCATTCTTCTGAATTCGATTTGTCTAGAAATTGCACAAACATTTATTTCTTGACAGTAAAACAAAAGTCATGGATAGAATATGCTCAACTTAAGAAATGACCAAACAACTGTTTTTTAGACAAGTGTACAGAAATTAGATTGCAAGGCGCTGGACCAGACTTTCCTGTGTGTTTGGGAAAATCTAAACTGCACATTTGTGTATTCTGAAATGTATACTCAGCCATGTGTGACTATGCCCAAGATTTCTGTCTTTTCACATAGGAGTCATTTGCAGTGCATTTTAAGATCAACAATGGAGCGAGTGAGGAATCACAGTATGGAGGCAGGATGGTTAGCAAGTCTGCTTCCATTCTCCAACACAACAGCCAAGCACCCAACATGGTTTAAAAGTCTGCAAAAACTCGTTCTCACATTGCCTGTGCCACCTCCATTCCTCCATGTATCCTCCTCGTGAATCTGTGGAATTCATTACCCCAGAGTGTGATGGATGCTGGGATATTGAGTAAATTTAAGGAGGAGACAGACAAATTTTTAATTAGTAATGAATTGAAGAGCTATGGAGAGCAGGCGTGAGAATGGAGTTGAGGCTAGGATGAGGTCAGCATGTCTGCATCTCATGTCTAACATAGCAGCCAAGCACCCAAAATAGTTTTTTGAGAGCAGCCATTTTCAAAATGGGCTGAAAGTTCAAATTGCAGCTGTTGAGGTCAAAGCATGGGTTTTGGAGAGTCCCAGGCTTCGGTGAGGAGGATAAGCAGCATTAAGATAAAGCAAAGTATGGTCTTTCCTTCTCTTTTAATCCAATAGTTACTACAGCAGTAGTAATAGCAGTTTGTAGAGTCGTGTGCTCCTCCTGTGAGATGTGGATGATCAGGAAGAAGTCGAATGTCCCTGACAACAATGTCTGTAGGGCGTGTGTCCACCTGCAGCTCCTCTCAGACCACATGGATCAGTTAGATCAGCAGTTGGACTTACTGAGGAGAATACAGGAGGCAGGAAGTTTTATAGGTATGAGTTTCAGGGTTATGGTCACAACAAAGGTTCAGGCAGATAATGGGTGACTGCCAGGAGGCACATGCAGGCACTGCAGGAATTCCCTGTAGCTATTCCTCTCTCAAAGAAGTATACCATTTTGAATATTGTTGGGGAGGTGAATAACCTCTCAGAAGAAAGCAACAGCAGCAACCAGATCAGTGACACCACAATTGACTCTGTTGTATAGCAGGAAGGGTCAAGGTTTAGGCGAGCATTATTGATAGAGGACTTTATACTCAGAGGCACAGATAGGTGTTTCTGAGGCCACAATCCAGACTCCAGGATGTGTTGCCTGCCTGGTGCCAAGATCAAAGATGTCTCTTAACAGGCATGGGACATTCTGGACAGAGAGGGTAAGCAACCAGAGGTTGTGATTCATATTGGTAGTAATGACACAGGTAGGAAGAGAGATGAGATCTTGCAAAAAAAAAATTTAGGGAGTTAGGTACGAAGTTGAAAAGCTGGACCTCTGGAGTTGTAATCTCAGGGTTACTTCCAGTGCGTTGTGCGAGTGAGGCCAGAAATAGAAAGATAATATGGTTGAATGAGTGGCTAAAGATCTGTGTAGGAGGGAGGGCTTCACATGTCTGGATCACTGGGATCTCTTCCAGAGCAGGAGGGACCTGAACATGAAGGATGGGTGGCACCTAAATTGGAGGGGCACCAATAGTCTTGCAGGGAATTTTGCTAGTGCCACTCAGTTGAGTTTAAACAAGTGTAGCAATGGGGTGGGAACCAGAGCAGTAGGTAGGTGTTTGAGGAGAAGGTAGAGGTTAAGTCAAGTCAGTCTAATAGGAAGAACTGAGGAGCCAGATTAATTAATTCAACGGGAGAGGTAGTCTGAAGTAAATTTATTTTAATGCAAGTATAACAAATAAGGCAGATGAGCTTACAGCCTGGATTAGTACGTGGAACTACAATGTTGTAGCCACTACAGAAACTCAGTTGACAGAAGGGCCAGACTAGCAGACTAACTAGGTTACAGCAGGATATAGATCAGTTGGAAAGCTGGGCTTGGAAATCTGGACAAGTGTGTGAGATCATGCATTTTGGGAGGTCAAATGCAAGAGGAAAGTGTACAGTAAATGGCAGGATCCTTACTGCACTGACATTCAGGAGTCTTGGGATGCAAGTCCATAGCTCCCTGAATGTGGCAACACAAGTTGGTAAGGTAGTAAAGAAGGCATATGGCAGGCTTGCCTTCAGCGGTCAGGGCATTCAGTATAAAAACTGGCAAGTCGTGTTGCAGCTGTATAAAACTTCAGTTCAGCCACATTTGGAGTACTGTGTGCGGTTCTGGACACCATACTATAGGAAGGATGTGAAGGCTTTGGTGAGGGTGTAAAAGAGGATTACCAGGGTATTGCCTGGATTAGATTTTATTAGTTATAAGGGGAGGCTGAACAAACATCGAGGAATCTGATAGAAGTATATAAAATTATGAGAGGCACAGATAGGGTAAATTGTCAGAGATGGTCCAAGATGGTGGCAGAGTAGGATGCTTCAGCCAGAGCTCCTCTGCTTCACCAGCTCGTTTTCCCTTCTCTTTCTTTTTTTTCTTCTCTTTTCTGCAGTTTTTCTTGCCCCACCGCCAACTTTTAACTTCTTAAGCTTACCCAGAGGGAATGGAGAATGGAGGCAAGTCGTGAGTCGGAGCCTAGAGTGGGAGACAGTCCGGTCCCAGGCCAGCCTGGAAGACAAGTCCCAGAGACGAGCTGCAGGCCTGAGCCCGGAGCGGGAGGCGGTCCGAGCTCAGGCCAGTCTGGGAGACGAGTACTGGAGGCGAGTCACAGGCTGGAGCCTGCTGCAGAAGGAAGTCCCAGAAACGAGTCGGGGGCCAGAGCCCAGCAACATGCAGGCAGAAAGGCTTCATGTTCTGAAGGCTGGTGGGCACGGACTCAGTGAAAAGGACTAAAATTTGAGTACTTTTTAACGTTACTTTTTATTCTCATTCTGGACTTCTGAGTAATTCGAGTACTTTTTAAAACTTTGTGTTCCTATGCTAGACTTTTTAACTGTTTCAATTCTGTAACAAACACATGGTATCTGCACCTTGGTACCCTGTACCTAAGATGGTGCCAAACTTTTCACTGCACTCATTCGAGTGGATGTGGCATTAAAGGCTATTCTATTCTGTTCTTTCTCCCAGGTGGAAATGTCAAATACTAGGGGACATAGTTTTAAGATGAAGGGGATAAAGTTTAAAGAAGCTGTATATGACAAGTTTTGTTTTCAACACAGAGGGTGATAGGTGCCTGGAACACGCTGCCAGAGGAGGTGGTAGAAGCAGATATGATAGAAAATTTAAGGGACATTTAGAGAGACACAGGAACAGGCAGGGAATAGAGGGATATGAACCACATACATGCAGATGGGGTTAGTTTAGAATGGCATCATGGTCAGTGTAGACAAGGGCCTGTTCTAGTCCTGCACTGTTCTATGTTCTAACAGAAAGGCGTTCCATCTTCATTTCAAAGCAGAGTGTCTTTTAATCAATGGTAAGGAACAAGCGCAAATTTTTAGTTTCTAACTTTCAGAAGCAGTATCTTTTGAAGACTGAAGCTGTCAGGCATGTAAATCACTTGTTTTCATGGTGGAAGATAATAATTTCTTTCCAAAAACTGCAGTTACTAAAGAGGTACTTGGTTGAATTACTATAAATGGGGAGAAGGTATTAAGTAAACTGATGGCTTTAAAGGCAGATAAGTCGCTGGGCCTGATGGCCTTCACCCTATAGTGTTAAATGATAGCAGAGATAGTGGATCATTAGTTATGTTATTCCAAAATTCCTTGCATTCTGGAAAGGTACCAGTGGATTGGAAACATGTTAATGTGACACCCTTATTCAAAATAGGACAGAGGCAAAAAGGTGGAAACTATAAACTAGTTAGTTTGATCTCTGCAGTGGGGAAGTTGCTGGAGTCAACGATAAAGAAGGAGAAAACTAAATACTTGGAAAAGCAGAGATCAATTCACCAGTGTAGGCATGGTTTCATGAAGGGCAAGTCATACTTGACAACTTTCTGAAGTTCTTTGAGGAGGTTAACCAGCAAGGTAAATAATGGGGTATATCTAGACTTCCGGAAGGCATTTGACAAGGTGCCACATAAAAGACTGATCTGGAAGGTCAAATCCTAGGGGTTAAGGGCAGAGTATTGGCTTGGATAAGGGATAGGGGACTGACAGAAAGCAGAGGTTCAGGATAAGTGGGTCCTTCTTTGAATGGCGAACTGTAGCTAGCGGGGTGCCACAGGGTTCAGTTCCCAGATCTCAACTATTTACAATCGATATAAATGATCTGCAAACAGAGACAGAGTGTAATATAGTAAAACTTCCGGATGATACTAAAATAGCTGAGAAAGCAGGCTATGCTGAGGAGATAAAGAGTTTACAGATGGATATTGTTAGGCTCAGGGAATGGGCCAGAATCTGGCAGATGAAGTTTAATATCAATAAGTACAAGGTTGTCCATTTTAGCCAGAAAAATAAAGGCACAAATTATTATTTAAATGGGAAGCAGATTCAAAATGCGTCAGTGCAGAGGGATCTGGATGTCCTTCTGCATGAATCACAGAAAGTAGATATGTAAGTGCAGCATATAATAAGTAAGGTAATTGAAATCCTGGCATTTATTGCAAAAGGGCTGGATTATAAAAGTAGTGTTGTTACAATTATATAAGGCATTGGTGAGAACACACCTGGAGTATTGTATCCAGTTTTAGTTTCCTGACTTGAGGAAGGATGTGGTGGCACTGAAGACAGTTCAGAGGAGGTTCACCAGATTGATTGATGAAAGGGCTGTCATACAAGGAGCAATTGAATAGCTCAAGCATGTACTTGCTGGAGTTCAGAAGAATGAGGGGGGATCTGATATAGGTATATAAAATGCTAAAGGGAATTGATAATGTGGACATTGAACAGATGTTCCCCATTGTGGGACAGTGTTGAACAAGAGGTCATAGATAGAGAGTGAGAGTGAGAGGAGGTAGGTTCGAAACTGAGACGGTTGTGAATCTGTGGAACTCAATGCCCGAAAGTGCAGTGGAGGCAGAATCAATCAACAGATTCAAGACAGAAATAGATATGATTCTGATGAAAAGCAGAACAAAGTGCTATGGGGACCAGGCAGGAAAGTGTAGTTGAGACCAGGATAAGATCAGGCATGATCACGTTAAATGGCAGAGCAGGCTTGAATTGCCTACTCTCGTTCCTAATTCCTATCGCAGCACAAATATGACACTGAAGGCTGCCAGGACTTTTTTTTTTCAATACTGTTTTAATGCATCATTGCGGTTATAACAACCGAAAGAACTGCCGATGCTGTAAATCAGGAACAAAATCAAAGTTGCTGGGAAAGCTCAGCAGGTCTGGCAGCATCTGTGAAGGAGAAAACAGAGTTATCGTTTCGGGTCCAGTGACCCTTCCTTGTTTATAACAATTGGAAAGGTAATGTAACGTATCACAATTACACAGGGTATGTCAAGATAAGAGACAAATTACCTCTGCAGGGTAGAGCTTTATGATGAATCACTGCACTAAAAACAGATCCACATTACAATCTGGCATCTAATGCTAACATCTGACAGTCTTGAAACAATTTATAGTTAACTTTCAGAATGCTCCCGACTTCTCAAAAGGCTTCCCCTAGTAGTCACAAATTCTCTAAGGTGATGCTTCCTTTTTAGGGCTTACAAAATCCACACCAGCACAGAAAAATACTTTGTAGGAGAAAATATGATTTGCCTATGGTTCTCACAATAGAATCCCAACTTGAAAAGAGGTGTGAATAAGTTTGCACCAAGGTCTTCCCAACCCACCGATGACCACAAAAATAAATGGCATGGAGTCAGAAAAGTAGAGGAAATTGCTTTTCCAGGAAAAAGAAGTAAGTTCAGCATTTCACATCCTATTTCACACCTCCACGGGAGAAGAAAAGTTAATAAGAAAAGGGAGAATAAAGTATAAATGCAATCTTCCAAGTAAAAGTCTATAAAATCTTTTATCGGTACATAAAAATGAAACATTTAGCTAAGATAAATGTGAGTCCATTACGAAGAGTCAGGAGAATTTATAATGGGCAAACAGAGAAATGGGGGCAAAGCTAAATGATAACTTTGTCAATGTTTTCACTGAGGGAGGTACAAGAAACCTCCCAGATTTAGACATTGAAATGAGTAGGGAGAAGAGAAAATTAGTATTATAAAGAAAATTGCACTGGAGACATTAATCGGGCTGAAAGTTAATAAGTCCCTAAGACCTGATATTCTATATCCTAGGGTGTTAAAGGAGGTAATGACAAAGATGGTTAATGCATTGATGATCATGTTCCAAAATAATGTAGATTCTGAAATGACCCTGCAAATTGGAAGTTAGCAAATGTTACCCATCCCCCTCACAAAATATTTAAGCAGGGAGTGAGAAGGAAAACAGGGAACTACAGATCTGGTCACCTTAAATCAGCAGTCGGAAAAATGCTAGAGTCTATTATAAAGGATATGATAAATAGACACTTAGATAATAATGATCTGATTGGACATGGTCAGCATGGATTTGCAAATGGGATATCATGTTTGATGATCTTGGGGTTTTTGAGGATTCTACGAACAAAATTAATAAAGGGGAGATGAGGGACTTAGTGGATTTGGATTTTCATATGAGATCTCCCACAGGAGGTTGATTTGCAAAATTAAAAAGCATGGCATAGGAGATTATGTACTGGCATGGTTTAAGATTGGCTAGCAGTGGGAAAACAGGGAATAGAAATAAATGGGTCATTCTTATGTTGGCATGCTTTGATTAATAGGGTACCACAAGGATGAGTACTTGGGCCACAGCTGTACACAATGCACACCCAAATGATTAGGCGGTGGGGACCAACTGTAATATTATGAGGAAGATGTAAAACGGCTTAAAGAGGATTTCTACAAGGTTAGTGAATAGGCAAAAACATGGCAGATGAAATATGTGAAAAAATGTGAGGTTATCACTTTGGTAGGAGAAACAGATGTTAGAGTATTTCTTAAACGGTAACAGGTTTGAAACTAAAGATGGATAAAGGGACATAGGTGTCCTTGTCAATAAGTCATTGGAAGCTAACCTGCAGGTGCAGCAAGCTATTAGGAAGGCTAATGGAATGTTAGCCTTTATCGCAAGAGGATTTGAGTACAAGAGTAGTGAAGTCTTGCTTCAACTGTATAGAAACTTGGTTAGAACACACCTGTGAGAGATTTTAGTCTCTTTATCTCAGGAACGATATTATTGCCATAGATGGACTGTAACAATGGTTCAGCAGGCTTTTGCCTGGATGGTGGGATTGTATTATGAAGAGAGATTGTGCAAGCGAGGCCAGTATTTTTTAGACTTTCAAACAATGAGATGTGATCTCATTGAAATGCACGTATAACTTAAAGAGAAAGAAAGGGTAGATCCAGGTAAGGTGTTTCCCTTGTTTGGGTAGACCAGAACCATTAAGTTGTGAATCTGAAATTCTCTACCCCAGAGGGCTGTGGAAAATCAGACTTTTGAGGATGTTTGAAGTAGAAATAGACAGATTTCTGATTTAAAATGGCATAAGTGGTTATAGGGATAGTGTGAGAACAAGACATTGAAGTGTTCATCAACAATGACCATCTTAAATAATGGAGCAGGCTCAATGGCTGAACAGCTTACTCCTCTTCCTATGCTCCAGTCAATACCGCCAACCCATTCTATGTATTATATATACAAATGAGCTCACAGGAAATGCTGACGTAAAGTTCCATTAACAAACTCAATCTCTGAAATTTACAAACTAAATCATTTCAAAGCTGTGCAATGATTCCAGTTTTGAATGGTAGCAAGAGAAGAATCCTGCTGATTGAACAAGTAGTTATTTCAACAGTTGCACCACTTACCCTTCACCAAGTTTTTCCAATACATCAAAAACCTCTTCAGGTTGCTTAGTAAGGCTGTCTTCACTTAGCTTTTTCAACTTGCTAAATTAATAAAAAAGAAATTGAGAAACATCAGAAAACATGAATCAGAAAAGGCATTCATTCCATTGCGTCTGATCCGTCCATTAGCATGCACAATTAACCCTACTCAAATCACTGAACTGTTCTGAAAATGGTGTGAAAACTTTTTCCTTTCTCCAAAAGTCAGGTTCATAACACCACAACCAAAAATAGTTTTTAAACACAGTATTTGATTATTATTCCCTATTGGATTTATTTGTGATTGACTTACATTTGTGGCCCCTGGTTCTGGTCTCTAGCAAGTGGAGGCAGCTTTCCTAGATCTATCCCAAAATTAGTTTCTTACAAAACCCAACATTTTTATAACAAACTACCTCGGTTTCTGAACTAGCAAATAACTTCACACAAGATTTTTTTTATCTGGCAAGCATGTGACAGAAGGACATAATTGGCACATGACAATTCTTGCAATCTCCATTCCTTAATCTAATTATTTTCCTGTTGATCATTATTTTCTACTAATGACTGTCATTTTTAGTTTTCAATGAAACCAGATAATTTACCATGGGGCACATTTTTCCGAAGAGTTCCAACAGTCAATTTTTATCAAACACTGAGCAAAATGTTGTCAGGTTACAGGGGGTGGGTCTGGCTGATATCTCTTCAGAGGGTTGACACTGACTCAATTGGCCAAATGGATTCTATGATTCTAGGAAAAATTTAAGTCTATTATACCGATAGGTTTCTTCACAACTACATACGTACTAGCTTCTATATGAAATTCCAGCGGATTAGTGAGGAATTTACAAACCAACAGTGCTAATTTGAGGTCATAATAATATTTGAACTCAGAACAAAACAGTCTTGGGTCATGTACATATATTAAGTATTGTTTTTCTCATCCAACTTTATTTCATTTATCAAAAATCCTCTCTCAGGAAAAACATTCAAAGAAGACAGAATTGTATTACACATGCATATTCAAATATTACAATTTTATTCAAGCTATGTACATCCCATTCAAGTCTATAATTTTTTCATTAATGGAATCTTAGAAATTTGGGCCAATATAAATGCATTGGCTCGCTGAAAAAGCTATCCATCAAGACCCAATCCACTGCCCTTCTCCCATAGCCCACTTTCAATTTTCTTTAACAAATGGTTCGTCACTGGCATCACTACTTCTGCCAAGGCATTTATTCTCCAAACCATCCTCTGTTTTGAAGGAAAACAATCTAAGATTCTGAATCCTTTGTTCTTCTGATTTCAATGGTAATTTTACACTAGCAGCCAACTCACTGACCAGTAGAAACATGTTTTCCTAATCTAGCTCATCAAACATCATGTTTGTGAACAATTCCTTCACATCTCCTGATAGTCTTGCAAAGAAATTTTTAAAAATTTTAAAAATTACTATATTATTCCCACCAGCATTGCTATATACCGTTGTGACAAATCATTTATCACAATCTGTAGTCTCAACCCTACCTGGAGCATTGGAGGCACATGGTCTTTTAAAGTAGAATTTCAGAATGGTGGGGGGAGAGAGAAAGGAGGAGGAGGGGTGTTGAAACACAGCTTATCCAGGACACAGGGGAGGTAGTGGTATTATCGCTGGACTGTTAATCCAGAGACCCAGATAACATTCTGGGGACTGGGGTTCAAATCCCACCAAGGCAGATGGTGGAATCTGAATTCAATAAAATATCTGGAATTAAGAATCTAATGAAGACTGCGAATCCATTGTCAATTGTTGGAAAAAAACCCATCTGGTTTACTAATGCCCTTTAGGGAAGGAAACTGCCATCCTTACCTGGTCTGGCCTACATGTGACTCCAGACCCACAGCAATGTGGTTGACTCTGAACTGTCCTCTGGGCAATTAGGGATGGGCAATAAACGCTGCCTAGCAGTGAAGCCCTCATCCCGTAAGTAAATAAAGGAAAAATTCATTAGTAAATTGAAACTCGTCCAGGAGACCTCCTTTACAGTGATTAACGTTAAAGAATACCTATTCCTTGTTTGAGGTGATCTCCACCCTAACCAGAAACAGGTCCAGCCCTCACTGCAAGTAATTCGCTGCTCAGTTTTCATCATACAAGCTGGAAACCTGTTCTAGAATGACCACTGGTCCTCCCTTATAGTTCCTCAATGACCAAATTATCCACAAATCTTCTCAACTCTAAACTAAGAAGAAAGATAGATGAAATATCTTCTCTTAATGGGG